>NC_091333.1:3587392-3604892 GCF_038502225.1 Cherax quadricarinatus
TGAAGCCAAACTACAAGAAAGGGGACTACACAGGAATGAGGAACTACCTGAACGGGGTTCAGTGGGACAGAGAACTGGCAGGGAAGCCAGTTAATGAGATGATGGAATATGTAGCAACAAAATGCAAGGAGGCTGAGGAGAGGTTTGTACCCAAGGGTAACAGGAGTAATGAAAAAGCCAGGATGAGCCCATGGTTTACCCAAAGGTGCAGGGAGGCAAAAACCAAGTGTGCTAGGGAATGGAAGAAATATAGAAGGCAAAGGACCCAGGAGAATAAGGAGAACAGTCGTAGAGCCAGAAACGAATATGCACAGATAAGAAGGGAGGCCCAAAGACAATATGAAAATGACATAGCAGCGAAAGCCAAATCTGACCCGAAACTGTTGTACAGCCACATCAGGAGGAAAACAACAGTCAAGGACCAGGTAATCAGGCTAAGGAAGGAAGGAGGAGAGACAACAGGAAATGACCGTGAAGTATGTGAAGAACTCAACAAGAGATTCAAAGAAGTGTTCACAGAGGAGACAGAAGGGACTCCAGAAAGACGGAGAGGTGGGGCACACCACCAAGTGCTGGACACAGTGCACACAACCGAGGAAGAAGTGAAGAGGCTTCTGAGTGAGCTAGATACCTCAAAGGCAATGGGGCCAGATAACATCTCCCCATGGGTATTGAGAGAGGGAGCAGAGGCGCTATGTGTACCCCTAACAACAATATTCAATACATCTATCGAAACAGGGAGATTGCCTGAGGCATGGAAGACAGCAAATGTAGTCCCAATCTTTAAAAAAGGAGACAGACATGAAGCATTAAACTACAGACCAGTGTCACTGACATGTATAGTATGCAAAATCATGGAGAAGATTATCCGGAGAAGAGTGGTGGAACACCTAGAAAGGAATGATCTCATCAACAGCAGCCAGCATGGTTTCAGGGACGGGAAATCCTGTGTCACAAACCTACTGGAGTTCTATGACATGGTGACAGCAGTAAGACAAGAGAGAGAGGGGTGGGTGGATTGCATTTTCTTGGACTGCAAGAAGGCGTTTGACACAGTTCCACACAAGAGATTGGTGCAAAAACTGGAGGACCAAGCAGGGATAACAGGGAAGGCACTACAATGGATCAGGGAATACTTGTCAGGAAGACAGCAGCGAGTCATGGTACGTGGCGAGGTGTCAGAGTGGGCACCTGTGACCAGCGGGGTCCCGCAGGGGTCAGTCCTAGGACCAGTGCTGTTTCTGGTATTTGTGAACGACATGACGGAAGGAATAGACTCTGAGGTGTCCCTGTTTGCAGATGACGTGAAGTTGATGAGAAGAATACACTCGATCGAAGACCAGGCAGAACTACAAAGGGATCTGGACAGGCTGCAGACCTGGTCCAGCAATTGGCTCCTGGAGTTCAATCCCACCAAGTGCAAAGTCATGAAGATTGGGGAAGGGCAAAGAAGGCCGCAGACGGAGTACAGTCTAGGGGGTCAGAGACTACAAACCTCACTCAAGGAAAAAGATCTTGGGGTGAGTATAACACCAGGCACATCTCCTGAAGCGCACATCAACCAAATAACTGCTGCAGCATATGGGCGCCTAGCAAACCTCAGAACAGCATTCCGACATCTTAATAAGGAATCGTTCAGGACCCTGTACACCGTATACGTTAGGCCCATATTGGAGTATGCGGCACCAGTTTGGAACCCACACCTAGCCAAGCACGTAAAGAAACTAGAGAAAGTGCAAAGGTTTGCAACAAGACTAGTCCCAGAGCTAAGAGGTATGTCCTACGAGGAGAGGCTAAGGGAAATCAACCTGACGACACTGGAGGACAGGAGAGATAGGGGGGACATGATAACGACATACAAAATACTGAGGGGAATTGACAAGGTGGACAAAGACAGGATGTTCCAGAGTTTGGACACAGTAACAAGGGGACACAGTTGGAAGCTAAAGACACAGATGAATCACAGGGATGTTAGGAAGTATTTCTTCAGCCACAGAGTAGTCAGTAAGTGGAATAGTTTGGGAAGCGATGTAGTGGAGGCAGGATCCATACATAGCTTTAAGCAGAGGTATGATAAAGCTCACGGCTCGGGGAGAGTGACCTAGTAGCGATCAGTGAAGAGGCGGGGCCAGGAGCTCGGACTCGACCCCCGCAACCTCAACTAGGTGAGTACAACTAGGTGAGTACACACACACACACACACACACACACACACACACACACACACACACACACACAATGTTCCTTGACAATGTGAGAAGTCACGAAAGCGCTTGGAATTTCACTATTCTTTCACAGTGGTTGTTTTGCATATTTTAAAATCACCTGTTTACTGTGATCTTATTGCATATATATATATATATATATATATATATATATATATATATATATATATATATATATATATATATATATATATATATATATATATATATATATATATATATATATATATATATATATAATTATATGTGTGTGTGTGTGTGTGTGTGTGTGTGTACTCACCTATTTGTGGTTGCAGGGGTCGATTCATAGCTCCTGGCCCCGCCTCTTCACTGGTTGCTACTAAGTTCTCTCTCTCCCTGCTCCATGAGCTTTATCAAACCTCGTCTTAAAACTATGTATGGTTCCCGCCTCCACTACGTCACTTTCTAGGCTATTCCACTGCCTGACAACTCTATGACTGAAGAAATACTTCCTAAAATCCCTTTGACTCAACTGAGTCTTCAACTTCAACTCTGTGTGTGTGTGTGTGTGTGTGTGTGTGTGTGTGTGTGTGTGTGTGTGTGTGTGTGTGTGTGTGTGTGTGTGTGTGTGTGTGAGTGTGTGTGTGTGTGTGTGTGTGTGTGTGTGTGTGTGTGTGTGTGTGTGTGTGTGTGTGTGTGTGTGTGTGTGTGTGTGTGTGTGTGTGTGTGTGTGTGTGTAACACGCACATGTAACAGACTGGTAGAGAACAAGTATAGAGCAGTGAACGAAGAACAAACATGGAGCGGTGAATATAAGCAGCAGCAGCGGCCAGCAGGCTGCTGCTGCCTCCCACGCCCACCACAATCACCATTCACACAGCTTCACAACTTTCCTTAAAAAAACCGAGAAAGCCTAGGAGAACCATGTCATTATAAGGAGCCAGACGCATCCTGTCAAACACTGCTCCTCTCTCTCTCTCTGTATATATATATAAACTACACAGCAACCTACTGCTGTATACTGCTAAACTGTGGATAACAACTCTACTGTACCTACACGCACGTAATCTCTCACCCACACTCTCTCTCACACACACACTCACTAACACACACACACACACACACACACACACACACAGTAAGGAATTGTTCAGGACTCTGTACGCCGTGTACGTCAGGCCCATACTGAAGTATGCAGCGCCAGTTTGGAAACCATACCTGGTCAAGCACGTCAGGAAATCAGAGAAAGCGTAAAGGTTTGCAACAAGACTAGTCCCGGAGCTAAGGGGCATGTCCTATGAGGAGAGGTTAAGAGAACTCGACCTGACGACGCTGGACAGAAGAGATAGGGGAGACATAACAACATATAAAATACTGAGAGGAACTGAGAAAATGAATAGGGACAGGATGTTCCAGAGATGGGACACAGCAACAAGGGGTCATAACTGGAAGTTGAAAACTCAGATGAGTCACAGAGATGTTAGGAAGTATTTCTTCAGTCATAGAATTGTCAGGAAGCGGAATAGTCTGGAGAGTGATGTAGTGGAAGCAGGATCCATACATCTCTTCAAGAAGAGGTATGATGAAGCTCACGGAGAAGGGAGAGAGTAGAGATGAGAACTGGGATGATCTACAACCACTACCTTCCATCGATACTTCAACTCTTGAAGATACCCACCCGCTTACTAGACCTATTACATTACTAGAGGTAAGTCAGGTTATTGGAAGAATGAGAAATAGAGCACCTGGCCTCTCTGGAATAACAATGAAACAAATAAAGTACCTACCTAGAAATTGTAAACAGTGTTTGGTAAATATCTTTAGTGCCATCTTGGCCTCAGGACATTTTCCAGTTGTTTTTAAGACTGCTAAGATGATCTTTCTTGGTAAGCCCAATAAAGACATCCACCAACCTGGGAACTATAGACCTATATCTTTACTTGAAGTCACTGGAAAAGTTCTTGAGAAGGTCATTTCCAACAGATTGAATTACTATATGGAGTTTAATCACTTTTTTACTGAAAAACAATTTGGCTTTAGAACACATAGAAGTACCAATCATGCAATAAATGTTATTTTCGATACTGTAGCAAGTCTAAAACAGCAGGGCAATCTTGCCTTAATTGCCACCAGAGATGTTCATAAAGCTTTTGATAGCTTATGGCATGATGGTCTTATATACAAACTCATTGACCTACCAGACCATAACTGGACTTTTCTCAGATTAATATATAATTTCTTAACTCAAAGAAAAATCATTCCCACCTTTCATGGCAGGTCGACAGAGCCTTTTATACCGACGGCTGGTGTCCCACAAGGTTCTTGTCTCAGTCCACTTCTGTTTAACATTTATGTGAATGACCTTCCTCAACCAGAGTTTAATGACACAATTGTGACACAGTTTGCAGATGATGTTATTCATGTCGTCTCATCAACTCCGGTAACAGGAAAATACAAGTACGAGAGAGTCATAGAAAAAATGAATATTGAACTTCGTCGAACATCTAATTGGGAAAACAAATGGAGAATTACAACTAATCCTGACAAGGTCCTTGTTAGCACGATAGGATGTTTTGCATCAACAACTGAAGATAAAGGAGGTATCTCCATCAGAGGTACACCTGTAGCCATTAGAAACCCTAACAAGATTTTGGGATATGAAATAGACAGGCTGCTCCACTCAACATCTCATGTAACTAAAAAGATCAACACAGCCAAAGCCGGTCTTAGCAGACTCTTTCGATTCAATCAAGCCCCTCAACATGTCAAAAAACATCTGTATAAAATGATAATAAGACCTATACTCGAATACCCTTGTGTCCCAATGTCATTAACAACAAAGACCAACATGCTACGGTTACAAAGGGTCCAGAATAGAGCTCTTCGCTTCATCACCAATACCAGGAGGAGAGACAGAGTTAAAATGGCAGATTTACACATACAAGAAGATATTACTGCCATAAATGTACGCCTTGACACCCTAAAAAAGAAACAACTTTATACAATGCAAGAACTATACATGCCAGATAGAGAACATCCTATACAAGCGATAAATACCACCGATTACACCATCAATACTCCTCCTCACAGGACTCAAAGAATGACTCTCCCACAGAGGGTTCGTCGTTTTATTCATAAAGATGATTACCCTCGACCCATGATTTTGAGCAACTTACCTGATGAAGAAGATTGGATACCACCAGAACCCTTCTATGTATACTGAGAAAATCATCGCCCCCAATTAGGGAGACATCATATATAACTTTCTAATGTAAAAATTATGCTATTTACTATGGCTGGACACCACCTGTAAGAAGCCATTGTCACGAAATTTATAAACTGGCCAGAAAATTATGCCTTCCTTGTCGCATAAACACCCGTTGTGCAATCGCAAAAAAAAAAAAAAAAAAAAAAAAAAAAAAAAAAATTGCAACTTGTATAATTACTACCAATTCAGAGTCATGTACTTATATATCTGTTATATCTATGTGACTTTGATGGGTTAGTCTTATACCTCTTAATTAAATATATTATCATTTCACGTACACTTTTTAAATTACACCAAAGTGGTTGGGCCACTTACCTTTATATCCTACCTCTCACCCCCCTCCCACCCTTTTCCAATATTTCCATCCTTACCCATCCTTCTTCCTTACCCATCTTACCAAAGCTCTGGTCTGAACAAGAACAAGAACCATACCTAGTAGCGACCAGTGAAGAGTCGGGGCCCAGGAGCTATGACACAACCCCTGCAACCACAATTTGGTGAGTACACATACACACAAAGAGATCGCTAAGGACACAGAATGACAGCTGACATGAAAGTATCTCTGATGGACCAGTGAATATGTTGGAAGACATGACTGATGGACCAGTGAATATCCTGGAAGACATGACTGATGGACCAGTGAATATCCTGGAAGACATGACTGATGGACCAGTGAATATCCTGGAAGACATGACTGACAGACCAGTGAATATCCCGGAAGACATAACTGATGGACCAGTGAATATCCCGGAAGACATGACTGATGGACCAGTGAATATCCCGGAAGACATGACTGATGGACCAGTGAATATCCTGGAAGACATGACTGGTGGACCAGTGAATATCCCGGAAGACATGACTGATGGACCAGTGAATATCCCGGAAGACATGACTGATAGACCAGTGAATATCCCGGAAGACATGACTGATGGACCAGTGAATATCCCGGAAGACATGACTGATGGGCCAGTGAATATCCCGGAAGACATGACTGATGGACCAGTGAATATCCCGGAAGACATGACTGATGGACCAGTGAATATCCCGGAAGACATGACTGATGGACCAGTGAATATCCCGGAAGACATGACTGATGGACCAGTGAATATCCCGGAAGACATGACTGATGGACCAGTGAATATCCCGGAAGACATGACTGATGGACCAGTGAATATCCCGGAAGACATGACTGATGGACCAGTGAATATCCCGGAAGACATGACTGATGGACCAGTGAATATCCCGGAAGACATGACTGATGGACCAGTGAATATCCCGGAAGACATGACTGATGGACCAGTGAATATCCCGGAAGACATGACTGATGGACCAGTGAATATCCCGGAAGACATGACTGATGGACCAGTGAATATCCCGGAAGACATGACTGATGGACCAGTGAATATCCCGGAAGACATGACTCTCAGAGATGTAATGAAGTACAGAACAACACACAACAATAACACACGACTAACATACAGTAGTTGAACGGGAGTACAGTGAGGTGGAAAGTATAAATAATAATAGAAATACAAAGAACTGACAATCACTGAAAATAAGAGGAAATTCAGATGGAAGAGTGCAGGGTCAGTGCTATGTAGAAGACTGACTGCTGATGGTAATGATGCTGATCACTCTGAGAGCATCCAGTACTACTGGTACACCAGTGTGGAGAGGGATGATGGGGTCAGTGGCTACCATATTAGCATCTGTGGTAGTAGACACCACCCTCTATAGCAGTGTGAACCAGCGGTTGCTTCCTGCCGCACCCAGGTCGTGGGACCACAAGTCTCTCACAGAGCGAGTCATCTTACGACTACAACGAATCACAGGAGACTTTCCCCTGGCGAATGCAATAATAATAATAATAATAATAATAATAATAATAATAATAATAATAATAATAATAATTTTTATAAGTACACGATACAACTTACACAGACCATAGCTTACATCACTGACATCCTATATAGAAACTTCCTGGTTATGCAGAGCATTTCGGACAACTTAGGTTAATTTTGTCCCCAGGATGCGACCCGTCGCCTAACACCCAGGTACCCATTTTACTGTCTTAAGTAAGCACGTCCTAATGTTTCCACCCGTACCGGGGATGGTACCACGGATCTCAATGTGTGAGCTGAGTGGGCTACCAACCAAGCTACGGGACACCTCAATAACGTGACACTTCCCGATTTCACAAATCCAGGTAAATATTCAAGATGAAGACAACAATACACAAAGAGAGTAATGAATAAATCAAAGCAAAACAAGCATTTCCAGGAATTAAACACACGTGCAACACAAACCACACCACGGGCCGGGTTAGAACCCCGCCCGTGGTAGGGTTTGTTTGCACTCGTGTCATTATGATCTCATTGTAAGTGCACTACAAACACAAAAAAGAGCTTGTGTAAAAAAGAGCTTGTGTAAAAAAAGAGCTTGTGTAAAAAAGAGCTTGTGTAAAAAAAGAGCTTGTGTAAAAAAGAGCTTGTGTAAAAAAAGAGCTTGTGTAAAAAAAGAGCTTGTGTAAAAAAGAGCTTGTGTAAAAAAGAGCTTGTGTAAAAAAAGAGCTTGTGTAAAAAAGAGCTTGTGTAAAAAAAGAGCTTGTGTAAAAAAAGAGCTTGTGTAAAAAAGAGCTTGTGTAAAAAAGAGCTTGTGTAAAAAAAGAGCTTGTGTAAAAAAGAGCTTGTGTAAAAAAGAGCTTGTGTAAAAAAAGAGCTTGTGTAAAAAAGAGCTTGTGTAAAAAAAGAGCTTGTGTAAAAAAGAGCTTGTGTAAAAGAGCTTGTGTAAAAAAGAGCTTGTGTAAAAAAAGAGCTTGTGTGAAAAAGAGCTTGTGTAAAAGAGCTTGTGTAAAAAAGAGCTTGTGTAAAAAAAGAGCTTGTGTAAAAAAGAGCTTGTGTAAAAGAGCTTGTGTAAAAAAGAGCTTGTGTAAAAAAAGAGCTTGTGTAAAAAAAGAGCTTGTGTAAAAAAGAGCTTGTGTAAAAAAAGAGCTTGTGTAAAAAAGAGCTTGTGTAAAAAAAGAGCTTGTGTAAAAAAGAGCTTGTGTAAAAAAAGAGCTTGTGTAAAAAAAGAGCTTGTGTAAAAAAGAGCTTGTGTAAAAAAAGAGCTTGTGTAAAAAAGAGCTTGTGTAAAAAAAGAGCTTGTGTAAAAAAGAGCTTGTGTAAAAAAAGAGCTTGTGTAAAAAAAGAGCTTGTGTAAAAAAGAGCTTGTGTAAAAAAGAGCTTGTGTAAAAAAAAAGACTTGTGTAAAAAAGAGCTTGTGTAAAAAAAGAGCTTGTGTAAAAAAAGAGCTTGTGTAAAAAAGAGCTTGTGTAAAAAAAGAGCTTGTGTAAAAAAGAGTTTGTGTAAAAAAAGAGCTTGTGTAAAAAAGAGCTTGTGTAAAAAAGAGGAGAGGACGCAGACTAAAGCAGAAAGCAAGAGGAGCATCACAGACATATTTAGCGGAGCACTCAGATGAGTCAAGATGTTAGGAAGTATTTCTTTAGTCACAGAGTTGTCAGGAAGTGGAATAGTGTGGTAAGTGACGTAGTGGAGGCAGGAACCATGCATAGTTTTAAGACGAGGTATGATAAAGTTCATGAAGCAGGAAGAGAGAGGACCCAGTGGCGATCAGTGAAGAGGCAGGGCCAGGAGCTATGACTCGACCCCTGCAACTACAAATAGGTCAGAGGAAAGGACAACCACATATCTCACTGAGGTTGTTGTGTGAGAAGAGGCTGAAGGGGAGTCCTTGTTGAAGTAGCTACGACTCTAGCATATTACTAACCAGCCGGCAATACGAATTCCATAACTTCACACACACACACGATGGAAAAACAGACACAAATGCAGGATAATGCGATCCTTTATTGGCTACGTTTCGCCCACACAGTGGGCTTTATTAAGTCAGAAACAAATCAAGCGGTCCCTGGTCCCTGGTTCATTCCCAGGCGCCCCCTCACTCCGATTTCAAGAACACCAATGGAAATAAGTCACTTTGTCTGACTTTTTTATTTATCCTGGGTAATGTACATATATGCTGCTATGTATGATAATTTACGTAACTGTATTTATGTGTACCTGTACCTGGATAAACTTACTATCTACCTGGGTAAAGAGTCGGGTGGAGAATGTTAGGGAGGCTGTATTTGAGACGGACCTACACGGGATGGATAGGCACACACACACACGCACACACTACCACGTCCAGAAAGCATCGTGAAACAGGTGACCAACAGCAACCGTAGAACATACAAATACATTGAAGAAAGATGTTACGAAGTTACCCAAGTCACTAGAAACAAATACTGGCTTCTTCTGCTGGCTTGTCTTTGCTTCTGCGATGTAGGAAAGCACTAGAGCACTGGAATGCTTGCATAAACGTAGACACATATGTTCTGAGGGCAGGACAGACTTATAGCATCCTGAGCGGCATACCTCCTTCGGCCACCACGTCCCGGATTCCGACAGGCAACCTCCAGAGGAACACCCGTCATCCGAAAGACATCGTAAGTCTCTTCCCGGGAGACTGGAGAGAGTATACCATAGACAGGGCTGAGTCTTCGAAATGAGCTGAGGTAAAACAACAACTCTCAGCCTGTAAAACTGATTTGTATATATATATATATATATATATATATATATATATATATATATATATATATATATATATATATATATATATATATATATATATATATATATATATATACAATCAAAATAACGTAAAAGATAATTATGAAGAGGTTGACCGAGAACCTAGGGGAGGCACTACGTTAGTGAGAGAGTCAGCGAGAAAGTCAGTGAGAGAGTCAGCGAGAAAGTCAGCGAGAGTCAGCGAGGATTTACACAAGTTCTGCCTCATGAGCCTACTGGAGTTCTATAACAACGATAAAGAAAGGGATCAATGTGATATTTGTAGAGTGTTGAACAAACAATAGGACACAGAAGGTCAACAGTGGTTCACAAATCAGAGCTGCAGGTGACAAACTGAAGGAGCTCTGCTACCCTACATAATGTTCCCGTAATGGAAGAATTGTCAGGTTCATAAATTAGACACATGTGCAACACTTGGATGTCTTTGTTGTGGCTTCGTTAGTCCAATACAAAGAATAATGAAGATCGGAAGGAGTTTGAGGTAATCAGTCCCTCAGTCTGGAGAAGAGTTTGAGGTGGTCAGTCCCTCAGCCTGGGGAAGAGTTATGCTCACATAGTCTGGAACAAAGATACCTAACCGTTGCACATGTGTCTTAACTTATTATCACCAAACACACCGTCGGTGGTGCCCAATAAATCACATAACATCAGTAACACATGCGAGGCTGCAACTCCCTCTAAGGACCTTAACGAAGAATTCTCCAGGACTGTACACGACTGATTGAGGCGGTGAAGGAAGCGGAGAGAGCCTCTTGCAACAGTCTGGGGAAGGAGGATGTAGAGGGGAGGGGAGGGGAAGGGGGAAGAGCAGTACCGGTTCTCAAGGTTACTACCACACACACCACCCGTAGTATCCACCCATTGTAATAACTAACCACCACCACCATCCAGCTACCAGCCCTCGGGTCACAACCACCAACACCTACCTCTACTAGTCTCCACTCCCGTCACTACCACCATCCACAGCTGCCACTACCACCATCCACAGCTGCCACTACCACCATCCACAGCTGCCACTATAACCATCCACAGCTGCCACTACCACCATCCACAGCTGTCACTACCACCATCCACAGCTGCCACTACCACCATCTACAGCTGCCACTATAACCATCCACAGCTGCCACTACCACCATCCACAGCTGCCACTGCCACCATCCACAGCTGCCACTACCACCATCCACAGCTGCCACTACCACCATGTACAGCTGCCACTATAACCATCCACAGTTGTCACTATAACCATCCACAGCTGCCACTACCACCATCCACAGCTGCCACTACCACCATCCACAGCAGCCACTATAACCATCCACAGCTGCCACTACCACCATCCACAGCTGCCACTATAACCATCCACTCCCGCCACTACCACCATCCACAGCTGCCACTACCACCATCCACAGCTGCCACTACCACCATCCACAGCTTCCACTACCACCATACAGTGATGCTGTTGCCAGTACTTTAAGTTACACTGGAAAAATAAATTACACTATAGAAACATTACACTCGTACAGATTTGTCAATAAAAGACAAATGCGAACCTTATTTAACCTCAGCCAAATAAATCTATCAAATTAATGAAAAATGTGGAAAACACTCGGGGGGAACTGAATGTTAGCTCTACGTCTTTCCTGTTGTAATCAACACACCATCAGCAGCTACTAACGACCCCTTTTAAGGCATGCGATACAGCAGAGCTGGAGAACGTACCCCCTCAAGGAAGGTTCCTTGATGTTGGTTAGGGGCTCTTGATTTAGGGAATTGGATCTGTGCTCCAGTTCCCCGAATTAAGCCTGAATGCCTTCCACATCCCCCCCCCCCAGGCGCTGTATAATCCTCCGGGTTTAGCGCTTCCCCTTGATTATAATAATAATAATAATACTGGAGAACGTACAGAGAACCTTCACTGCTCGTAGAGTGGAGCAGCTGCAGCACTGGGAATACTTGAAAGTCCCTCGAACTGTACTTATCGGAAGGTAGGTGTGAAAAATGCAGCATAATCTACACTTTGTAGATTCTGAAGGGCGCCAAACCTACACACAGAAATCAATCCTTACGAAAGCAAGGAACTTAGCAGTGTCGCATATAGTGTAAACTATCTCCAGTGAAATGCAGGAGCGAAACGTCGTTCCAGTAAACGAATAAGCGCTTATTCCGCATACTGTACCTACAGTACAAGTCACTTCTCTGTAAAACATGTAACAATAATGATTTAAATATTAACAAAGAATGCTGGCCACTCCCCCCCCCCAACCTGCACATAAACCGGACTGTCGCCAACGCTACCAGTCCAAACTCTACCCCTAATGTAATTAAACCATAAAAAAAACGCAATTTCTTAAACCTCATAAAACCTGCCAGGCACTCAATGTATATGACCGTGCGAAAACACACACCACACACTCCGCCGCGTATTCCAGATAATTGCATCAAATTTGCATACTCAGGGAAGAGAATAGATCAATCTGAATAACAAATTCAGTTTAGTTAAGGCTCGTAACTTCTTTCTGAAAGATATAAAACTTTAAGTAGTGAAGACTTTTTTTTTTTTACGAGACAAAGACGATGCCGGTGCAAGTGTACTCAGTGCACGTGCACTAGCTAGTTTGTTGTGCACCTGATATATATCCCGTGGCGGGTAGTGGCTCGTTCATTGTGCATCCCATACTGCGAACGACTCGATCTCTTGTAAAGAAGACACCAGTATCAAGGTGGTGAGCGTCTCAGAGTCAAAAGCAGACACCACTGGTAATACACACTGTGGAAATCTTCTCCATATTAGTGGGTAAATATTTGAGAGGAAGTGTCTGCCGGGGCATCACATTATAAGATGTGGGAAGTGTGAGAAGGTCAAGGTAACTCTCTCCATCTCTACCTCCTTATCCAACCTACCTACCACCCTCGCATCTTCCTTACCTCCCTCCCTCACCTTCCCACCCTCACACACTTTCCTCACCTTCCCACCCTTGCATTATCTTGTTCTTCAGCCAGGTTATGATGGCTATGTGGGTCTACGAGCCACTAGCACAAACAGCCTGGTTGACCGCCTACAGGGAAGTCTGGGAAAGGGGATGAACGTCTACGATGGCATTATACCTGGAGAGGATTTCGGGGGTCAACGCCCCCGCGGCCCGGTCTGCGACCAGGCCTTACAGTGGATCAGGGCCTGATCAACCAGGCTGTTACTGTTGGCCGCACGCAACCCGACGCACGAACCACAGCCCGGCTGGTCACGTGCCTATCCAGTGCCTTCTTGAAGACAGCCAGGGGTCTATTGGTAATCCCCCTTATGTATGCTGGGAGACAGTTAAACAGTCTTGGGCCCCTGACACTTACTGTCTAGTCTCTTATCGTGGTAGTGGCACCCCTGCTTCTCATTGCGGGGATGTTGCATCGTCTGCCGAGTCTTTTGCTTTCATATAGCACACCATGGTTGCACCAGCTGATCACAGTGGTACACGGTTAAGCTCTTGTGTCAATATGTAAACACTGTACCGGCCTATAGAGGCCTACACTAATTTAAATAAAGGCTAATTGGGTTTGACGCCTACTGACTACACGAGGGTCATTAAGGCTGCATATTACCTGTTCATCACTGTCAAGGATACTTTAATATCTTAAAGAAGGATTAAAAGGCGCCTGAGTTTCCCTGTCTCCTAATATCATGTTTATTTTTCCACTTTAATCTACCCTGTCCATAATTACTATCACAATTGCTTTGTCTGTTTCGTAAGGTGAAGTCCAGGATCTTTATTTAATTCATGGTATAACTTAACAAATGTTAGGTAACATTAGTCAGGATACAGGACAAGTGTTTCCTGAGGCGGGTCTAAGTCATATGATGACCCGACACTGGAGATTTTGGTCATCTGACCAAGGCCTTCCACTGGCTTCTCCCTCCATCCCTTTAAAAGAAGTTGATAATATTCACACTCCACGGATTTGAAATAATTTATGTGAAAATAGTGAGATTTCGTTTGGCTTATTAACCCGGAGGTTTAGTAATCCAGGATAAGTCAACCAAGCCATGTCAAGATAACTGGCTTATTTCCACTGGGAAAACTTTAAACCTGACCCACAGGATGCGACCCACACTAGTTACCTAATGTTACAAAAAACGAGATTCTAAAAGCTTAGAGATCTCCAGTGAATACTAGAAAGGACTGCCCTTCTAGCACCCAGCCTGTTACTGGGTTTTCGTAACAAGTAGTCAGTATCCTGGTCCAATTATCCATCAGAATTCAGTATGATTCAATAGTGCTTCAGGATTACAACTGGTAGGCTACTAACTAGAGAAATTAAAATTTAATAAAGTTATTAAGTTGTCTAGGCGAATATCAAATTAAATTAAATTAATTACAGTAATCAAAATAATATTAATCACTTCTCTCGTGTACAGTATTATTGTGCTGAAAGCACATATCACATTAATAATTCTTAAGTACCGTCTGGTACATTAACATTTAATAAGATATTACAAATATGTACAAGTAAGTTTGTGTGTATGTGTGTAAGTGCTCTAAGTAGTTCGCTATGTCTCACGACTCGACTAGACTTAAACAAGTGACTGACAAAGTCCTCAAATAAACTAACTTCTTTACTAACTGGCAATCAGAACAGTCTGCTTGAACAATAAAAAGAATGCTAAGCCCAATAGCAATATAACAAGCGACTGCGACACAGAATCAGGAACAAGGAGATAATTAACGACAGCTAGTAGGGACCATCTGCAGATCCTCCACAAAAGTCACAAAACTCCCATACTACTGAATCTAAGTTCAGCATAAGAAAATCCCCGACTGTGATAATACACAGATACCAGTACAAGTTAGGTCAGAAGCTACAGCTCAGGACCTGAGTTGCTCAGAGTGTCTATGCGACACACAACCTCAGTACAACGTCGAAAATCACTAAGTCTATACAATGTTCTGTGAACAGAGTCCCACAGAACCTACAAGAAAGATAGAGACGATCTTCCAACAAGGGCCTATAAGAGAGATTTAGGCACTTTGTCTGGAATACATCCAACCACCAAGAGAGTCTAGACCAGACTGAATACTTCAGGCGAGGTGAGGACACCCCCCCCTCTCGATCACGTGATAGCTCCGTGGACAGCTGCAGCTCAGCAACAGAAGCCGGCAGAATAACGAGCAAAGAGCGATAATTACAGTAGTTAGACAATCAAGACTTGAACTTTGAGCACATAATATATGTGTTACATCCCACCTAACAACATAACTAAGTCAAATAATAATATAAAGCAATATATTCACGATTTAGCTATTATCGCAAATATAAGCAGTATAAAATTATATGAAAAGGTAATATACATGTAATATATATATACATAATATATATTATATAAATTGTAACCCATTCAGGGGTTGCAACACCTAACACACAGGCACCTACTTACTACTGGCTAACAGTGTCAACAGGTATAAGGAAATATGTCCATCGTTACCACCCATCTGAGGATCAAACCTCGGTCCCTCGATGTGTGAGCAGAGGCCGTTACCAACTGAGCTTAGATTTCCAGAGGAGTGACTCCTGGAAGGATCAACAGAGGTGGTGGTGGGATTGGATTACTTCCACAGATTGCTCTGTTTTTGCCTCGCTACGACCACAAGGTGACTTCGATTATCATCTAAGAAAACCAAAGACTATATCTTCTGTCTTCAGTGTGTGTTTGTGTGTGTGTGTGTGTGTGTGTGTGTGTGTGTGTGTAAGTTTATTTAGGTACAGGTACATATATGTACAGTCACACATATTATCATACCTGGAGTATACCTGGGGAGTTTTTTTCAAATATATATATGTATATATATTTCTTTCAACACACCGGCCGTATCCCACCGAGGCAGGGTGGCCCAAAAAGAAAAACAAAAGTTTCTCTTTTTAAATTTAGTAATTTATGAGGGAGAAAGGTTTACTAGCCCCTTGCTAGTATATATATACATGTGTATATATATATATATATATATATATATATATATATATATATATATATATATATATATATATATATATATATATATATATATATACTAGCCCCTTGCTAGTATATATATATATATATATATATATATATATATATATATATATATATATATATATATATATATATATATATATACTAGCATATATATACACCTCTCGGTGTATATATATATACAGCCATACACCTCGAGGTGTGTATATACTTGACCTACACCAAGGTAAGCTGACAGCAATCATTACAGACGCGGGTGTAACTACCCTCGCTGACACATACATACTAACTACTGCCCAACTATGACACTCCTCATTCACACCACGCAGCCGTAGTGCCACACGTATTCACCCATATAAGGCGTAACAGCAAGCGTAGTATTACGCAGTTCATTCACTCCCCTACAGAGGTGTACTAACCCTGCGAAGATGTCAGAGGTAAGAGTTACGTAGCAGCGGTCAGGATCGTGGTTTCAGTCTTCCTACCCAGGGAGACGTTACCGGACGGAGGTTCGAGTCTGCATCACTCCAAGCGGGTTTAACGCTTCTTCAAGAGTATCATGGCTGGGACAATTCAACAATAAACAGCAGTTAGGTGAGGAACCATCCAGGAACCCTTATCATGAAAGTAGCGACTTCTCACAGAACGTGTGGGGTTCAAAATCATGGCCAGTGAGGTTTACAACTCACAGGCCGGTGCACTAACCATTGCTGACTCACTTTCACCAGTAGTGAAGGTCTTCCTTCATCTCACTTTCACCAGTAGTGAAGGTCTTCCTTCATCTCACTTTCACCAGTAGTGAAGGTCTTTCATTCATCTCACTTTCACCAGTAGTGAAGGTCTTTCATTCATCTCACTTTCACCAGTAGTGAAGGTCTTTCATTCATCTCACTTTCACCAGTAGTGAAGGTCTTCCTTCATCTCACTTTCACCAGTAGTGAAGGTCTTTCATTCATCTCACTTTCACCAGTAGTGAAGGTCTTTCATTCATCTCACTTTCACCAGTAGTGAAGGTCTTTCATTCATCTCACTTTCACCAGTAGTGAAGGTCTTTCATTCATCTCACTTTCACCAGTAGTGAAGGTCTTTCATTCATCTCACTTTCACCAGTAGTGAAGGTCTTTCATTCATCTCACTTTCACCAGTAGTGAAGGTCTTCCTTCATCTCACTTTCACCAGTAGTGAAGGTCTTCCTTCATCTCACTTTCACCAGTAGTGAAGGTCTTTCATTCATCTCACTTTCACCAGTAGTGAAGGTCTTTCATTCATCTCACTTTCACCAGTAGTGAAGGTCTTTCATTCATCTCACTTTCACCAGTAGTGAAGGTCTTTCATTCATCTCACTTTCACCAGTAGTGAAGGTCTTTCATTCATCTCACTTTCACCAGTAGTGAAGGTCTTTCATTCATCTCAC
>NC_091333.1:3609892-3619892 GCF_038502225.1 Cherax quadricarinatus
CAACACACTGCTGGTGTTCCCACCATGTAACTATCACACACAGGATGGTAGCAACACATTGCTGGTGTTCCCACCATGTAACTATCACACACAGGATGGTAGCAACACATTGCTGGTGTTCCCACCATGTAACTATCACACACAGGATGGTAGCAACACACTGCTGGTGTTCCCACCATGTAACTATCACACACAGGATGGTAGCAACACACTGCTGGTGTTCCCACCATGTAACTATCACACACAGGATGGTAGCAACACACTGCTGGTGTTCCCACCATGTAACTGTCACACACAGGATGGTAGCAACACATTGCTGGTGTTCCCACCATGTAACTATCACACACAGGATGGTAGCAACACACTGCTGGTGTTCCCACCATGTAACTATCACACACAGGATGGTAGCAACACACTGCTGGTGTTCCCACCATGTAACTATCACACACAGGATGGTAGCAACACACTGCTGGTGTTCCCACCATGTAACTATCACACACAGGATGGTAGCAACACACTGCTGGTGTTCCCACCATGTAACTATCACACACAGGATGGTAGCAACACACTGCTGGTGTTCCCACCATGTAACTATCACACACAGGATGGTAGCAACACATTGCTGGTGTTCCCACCATGTAACTATCACACACAGGATGGTAGCAACACACTGCTGGTGTTCCCACCATGTAACTATCACACACAGGATGGTAGCAACACACTGCTGGTGTTTCCACCATGTAACTATCACACACAGGATGGTAGCAACACATTGCTGGTGTTTCCACCATGTAACTATCACACACAGGATGGTAGCAACACATTGCTGGTGTTCCCACCATGTAACTATCACACACAGGATGGTAGCAACACACTGCTGGTGTTCCCACCATGTAACTATCACACACAGGATGGTAGCAACACATTGCTGGTGTTCCCACCATGTAAATATCACACACAAGATAGTAGGAACACACTAATTTGTCGGTATCTATTACCAAGGTTTAATACCAGGCTACCGGGTACACGTGTTCGAAATCTAACAGCCTCTTTCCCAGTGTGACCTTGTCCCTGGTGAAGGCAGCGACTACTTCATTATTAACATAATCTGAATTAGATTATATCTATTATTGGACTTTCTAAGTTCTCGCTGGTGATAACATGTTGCAATTTAGAGACTTGTAATCACCTCGTTTGTTTCGTGCAGTTCTCTAGTGTGTGAAACTTTATTCTAATTATTTTCGTAATACCCTTCTACTGCTGTATTCAGTGAGTGTGTTAATTGTTCACTAAAATATTTTCCAACTCATTTAGTCTAAGCTCATTCTTGAAATAATCTGAGCATCTGGGGAGCTCTGGGGAGCTTATAACCTCTCCTTATTTGTCTAGTTGTTGATTTAAAACTCTCTCAATTTAGGGTCATTATATTTTTTGCTGTCCAGTAAGCTCACTTCTCCTAATTTACACTTTAGCTGAATCCTTAGTTAGAACAAAACTGTATATTGTAATTACCAGATCAACATTAAAATGTTGTACAGTGTCCAGTTGATAATCTACGTACCAGTTTGAGATATGATCAATATATTTATTCTCTCGCACTTGAGCAACCTCTGACCTTATCTTTAATGTGTTGTCTGGCTGGGTGACGTTGGTTGTGCTTAATACAAGTGATTTATCCGAAATCAGATCATCAACAGTGACAGAACCTTCCAAGAGTTACTCCTTGGAGGTGAGACGGTGGATTTTTACTAGTAATGTGGGCATCAATATATGCTTCAAAAACCGAAAATGATATTCCATCATTGGTACTTGCAGTAGGATCACCCAACTTTGTGTTTAGCATTTACATCACCAATTAGAGAAGCGGGTTCGGTGCGAATAAAATTAGAAGGTGGAGGAGGACGAGGAGGAGGTGCAGGAGGTGCGCTGGATACATTCAGTGTGGAGTTGGCAATGTGTATCTTAATGCTATGATAATAGAGTGTATCAGATTCTGCAGCATGAAGAGATGCATGTGCTACTCTTTTACTAACATACATTAAGCAGGTATTTGTTGTCCTAGGGTTGAGTAATGCGAAGTTTGCTACGTTAAGGGGAGGTGTGCCACAAGGTGCTAAACTTTCTTACAGACGAGCAGTGTTAACATCCTCACTTACTATTAACATCCTCAGTCACTACCTTGTAGTAGACGTCACCGTGATAGTATTATTAGGAATGTTGTGTTCAAGCTGTGTCTCCTCACACTGTCTTATTAAGCCACTGCAGACCCACACGAACTACGAATTCACCTTACTTTAAGAAGAAATGACCACTAAGATGATTTCAGTGTAAATTTGTAGCAGTGAGTCTAGCCCAGCTGGAATGAAATCTCTGAAGATCTTCAACTCACAGTGGAATGTGATAAATGGTTTAAAAACCGACAGGTTGAAGATTGAGACACTTATGCAACATATTGGAATCTTTATTGAGGAAACGCTTCGCCACACAGTGACTTCATCAGTCCAATACAAAGCAGAAAGGGGTAAGGAGAGGGGGAGTTTGAGGTAATCAGTCCCTCAGCCTGTTGAAGGATTCCACTGAAAAAATAAACAAATGTTAAACCACCATCACTACGATCCTCCACTATTTAACCACCACTATTATCCAACACTATTGATCACCCACCACTACTGACCCGTTAACCAGCCACTACCACCCTCCCACCACCATTAACCAGTCACTACCACCCAACACCACCATTAACCAGCCACTGCCACCATTAACTAGCCACTACCACCCACCACCACCATTAACTAGCCACTGCCACCATTAACTAGTCACTACTACCCACTACCACCATTAACCAGCCACTGCCACCATTAACTAGCCACTGCCACCATTAACTAGCCACTACCATCCACCACCACCATTAATAAGCCACTGCCACCATTAACTAGACACTACCACCCACCACCACAATTAACCAGCCACTGCCACCATTAACTAGTCACTACTACCAACTACCACCATTAACCAGCCACTACCACCATTAATTAGCCACTACCACCCACCACAACCATTAACCAGCCACTGCCACCATTAACTAGACACTACCACCCAACACCACCATTAACCAGCCACTGCCACCATTAACTAGTCACTACTACCCACTACCACCATTAACCAGCCACTGCAACCATTAACTAGCCACTACCACCCACCACCACCATTAACCAGCCACTGCCACCATTAACTAGCCACTACCACCCACCACCACCATTAACCAGCCACTGCAACCATTAACTAGCCACTACCACCCACCACCACCATTAACCAGCCACTGCCACCATTAACTAGCCACTACCACCCACCACCACCATTAACTAGCCACTGCCACCATTAACTAGTCACTACTACCCACTACCACCATTAACCAGCCACTGCCACCATTAACTAGCCACTGCCACCATTAACTAGCCACTACCATCCACCACCACCATTAATAAGCCACTGCCACCATTAACTAGACACTACCACCCACCACCACAATTAACCAGCCACTGCCACCATTAACTAGTCACTACTACCAACTACCACCATTAACCAGCCACTACCACCATTAATTAGCCACTACCACCCACCACAACCATTAACCAGCCACTGCCACCATTAACTAGACACTACCACCCAACACCACCATTAACCAGCCACTGCCACCATTAACTAGTCACTACTACCCACTACCACCATTAACCAGCCACTGCAACCATTAACTAGCCACTACCACCCACCACCACCATTAACCAGCCACTGCCACCATTAACTAGCCACTACCACCCACCACCACCATTAACCAGCCACTGCAACCATTAACTAGCCACTACCACCCACCACCACCATTAACCAGCCACTGCCACCATTAACTAGCCACTACCACCCACCACCACCATTAACCAGCCACTGCCACCATTAACTAGCCACTACCACCCACCACCACCATTAACCAGCCACTGCAACCATTAACTAGCCACTACCACCCACCACCACCATTAACCAGCCACTGCCACCATTAACTACCCACTACCACCATTAACCAGCCACTGCAACCATTAACTAGCCACTACCACCCACCACCACCATTAACCAGCCACTGCAACCATTAACTAGCCACTACCACCCACCACCACCATTAACCAGCCACTGCCACCATTAACTAGCCACTACCAGCCACTACCACCATTAACTAGCCACTACCAGCCACTGCCACCATTAACTAGCCACTACCACCCACCACAATTATTGAACAACACTCTTCCAAAGTATTCGCTTCAATATTTCCACTTGACACTTTTATAAGCTCATTCACAACTTTGTTGCCAAGCCAATACTTTCTCATATACTTTTTTATACCTGAACTAGACCAGTTTAAATCCACTGTGAGATGCTCATCTTATTTACGAACATCAATGGTGTCTTACACTGCTGTTCTCGTGCATCAATGGTTTCTTACATTGAGGTTCTTATGCATCAATGGTGTCTTACACTGAGGTTCTTGTGCATCAATGGTGTCTTACACTGAGGTTCTTATGCATCAATGGTGTCTTACACTGAGGTTCTTGTGCATCAATGGTGTCTTACACTGCTGTTCTCGTGCATCAATGGTTTCTTACATTGAGGTTCTTATGCATCAATGGTGTCTTACACTGAGGTTCTTGTGCATCAATGGTGTCTTACACTGAGGTTCTCGTGCATCAATGGTGTCTTACACTGAGGTTCTCGTGCATCAATGGTATCTTACACTGAGGTTCTCGTGCATCAATGGTGTCTTACACTGAGGTTCTCGTGCATCAATGGTGTCTTACACTGAGGTTCTTGTGCATCAATGGTGTCTTACACTGAGGTTCTTGTGCATCAATGGTGTCTTACACTGAGGTTCTCGTGCATCAATGGTATCTTACACTGAGGTTCTCGTGCATCAATGGTGTCTTACACTGAGGTTCTCGTGCATCAATGGTGTCTTACACT
This sequence comes from Cherax quadricarinatus, assembly GCF_038502225.1. NCBI lineage: Eukaryota > Metazoa > Arthropoda > Malacostraca > Decapoda > Parastacidae > Cherax > Cherax quadricarinatus. The sequence goes on from NC_091333.1 coordinate 3,614,897, forward strand.
GAGGTTCTCGTGCATCAATGGTGTCTTACACTGAGGTTCTCGTGCATCAATGGTGTCTTACACTGAGGTTCTCGTGCATCAATGGTATCTTACACTGAGGTTCTCGTGCATCAATGGTGTCTTACACTGAGGTTCTCGTGCATCAATGGTGTCTTACACTGAGGTTCTTGTGCATCAATGGTGTCTTACACTGAGGTTCTTGTGCATCAATGGTGTCTTACACTGAGGTTCTCGTGCATCAATGGTATCTTACACTGAGGTTCTCGTGCATCAATGGTGTCTTACACTGAGGTTCTTGTGCATCAATGGTGTCTTACACTGAGGTTCTTGTGCATCAGTGGTGTCTTACACTGAGGTTCTCGTGCATCAATGGTGTCTTACACTGAGGTTCTTGTGCATCAATGGTGTCTTACACTGAGGTTCTCGTGCATCAATGGTGTCTTACACTGAGGTTCTCGTGCATCAATGGTGTCTTACACTGAGGTTCTTGTGCATCAATGGTGTCTTACACTGAGGTTCTCGTGCATCAATGGTGTCTTACACTGAGGTTCTCGTGCATCAATGGTGTCTTACACTGAGGTTCTCGTGCATCAATGGTATCTTACACTGAGGTTCTCGTGCATCAATGGTGTCTTACACTGAGGTTCTTGTGCATCAATGGTGTCTTACACTGAGGTTCTTGTGCATCAGTGGTGTCTTACACTGAGGTTCTCGTGCATCAATGGTGTCTTACACTGAGGTTCTTGTGCATCAATGGTGTCTTACACTGAGGTTCTCGTGCATCAATGGTGTCTTACACTGAGGTTCTTGTGCATCAGTGGTGTCTTACACTGAGGTTCTTGTGCATCAATGGTGTCTTACACTGAGGTTCTTGTGCATCAATGGTGTCTTACACTGAGGTTCTTGTGCATCAGTGGTGTCTTACACTGAGGTTCTCGTGCATCAATGGTGTCTTACACTGAGGTTCTTGTGCATCAATGGTGTCTTACACTGAGGTTCTCGTGCATCAATGGTGTCTTACACTGAGGTTCTCGTGCATCAATGGTGTCTTACACTGAGGTTCTTGTGCATCAATGGTGTCTTACACTGAGGTTCTCGTGCATCAATGGTGTCTTACACTGAGGTTCTCGTGCATCAATGGTGTCTTACACTGAGGTTCTCGTGCATCAATGGTATCTTACACTGAGGTTCTCGTGCATCAATGGTGTCTTACACTGAGGTTCTTGTGCATCAATGGTGTCTTACACTGAGGTTCTTGTGCATCAGTGGTGTCTTACACTGAGGTTCTCGTGCATCAATGGTGTCTTACACTGAGGTTCTTGTGCATCAATGGTGTCTTACACTGAGGTTCTCGTGCATCAATGGTGTCTTACACTGAGGTTCTTGTGCATCAGTGGTGTCTTACACTGAGGTTCTTGTGCATCAATGGTGTCTTACACTGAGGTTCTTGTGCATCAATGGTGTCTTACACTGAGGTTCTTGTGCATCAGTGGTGTCTTACACTGAGGTTCTCGTGCATCAATGGTGTCTTACACTGAGGTTCTTGTGCATCAATGGTGTCTTACACTGAGGTTCTCGTGCATCAATGGTGTCTTACACTGAGGTTCTCGTGCATCAATGGTGTCTTACACTGAGGTTCTTGTGCATCAATGGTGTCTTACACTGAGGTTCTCGTGCATCAATGGTGTCTTACACTGAGGTTCTTGTGCATCAATGGTGTCTTACACTGAGGTTCTCGTGCATCAATGGTATCTTACACTGAGGTTCTCGTGCATCAATGGTGTCTTACACTGAGGTTCTTGTGCATCAATGGTGTCTTACACTGAGGTTCTATAATTCATGACCTCGTTAGTAAGCTGGGTGGTTTTTAACCCAGGAAGAACACAGTGACACTTAACATAAGTCAAACAATTCACAAAGAGAAGACACCTGAGACTGTGCTTTCTAAGCACATTACTAATGCACTCACAGCTGCTGAAACACCCTGGTGTCCTCAGATCTCTCGCCATCTATATTGAGTGTCCTCAGTGAACTTAGCAATGTCGACAATACTTGTCACATGCGGTACGGGTCGTTTGTGTGAATCAGGAACAACAAGTGGCGCAGCTCTGACCCCTGTGGAACACCACAAGGTCATTTTTATTTCTCCCCATTTATGCAAAACTTTCTCTTAACTGTCAGTAATGCCTTCATTCAGCAGCGAAATTTTTCTCCATTACTTATATATGTTCCTTCACACTATATATATGTATGTATATTCACGAATAAGTGAACATTATCTGGTGACCTAGATTTTCGTATCCTGAAAAACACCGCCATACAGCAAGCCACCTGGTGGGAAAACCTATAAAGTTAACCACGATCCTAAAAACAACAACAATAGACTGACCAAAAAAACTCGTCTATGGGATATTTACAGCAACAAGAGGCTGATTGTTCAGAGCGATGGTCAATGTAGAGTTATATGGTGGGTGGCATAAAGATGGGCAAAAGGAGGAGGACTATAGAATAAGGTTGCAGGTCACCGTGTGTGTGTGTGTGTGTGTGTGTGTGTGTGTGTGTGTGTGTGCAGGCCACATGCTACACAACACAGCAAGCAACACTCACTTGCTGATCTTCAGGTCACCGCCGGACCATTCTTGCCTCGACTCCCTTTGTCGCCGTGGAAGTCTGAATGGTGCTAACGTAACAGTCCCAGATCATTACACTCTCACACATCAATGGTGCAGCTGTTTACTGAGGTGGAGGGAAGGGGTAAACTGGGAAGAGTGGGTGGAAAGAGGGAGAGTTACTAGGAACAAGGTCAAGGGTGACTGGAGAAGGGAAAGGCGAAGATAAATAAGGATTACTGGAAGACAGATTACTATATCCTCCTCCTGCAATAATGTTGGTAGAATTACTGATATGTCCTGTAGCTCTGGTCCTGCAGGCCTGGTCACAGACCGGGCAGCGGGGGGCGTTGACCCCCGAAACCTTCTCCAGGTATACTCCAGGTATCGCACTCACCTCACACACTGAGGTACGGCTGGAAACATTAGGACGTGTTTCGTTAAGACACCTGTTGTCCATGTTCACCTATCAGTAAAATAGGTACCTGGGTGTTAGTCGACTGGTGTGGGTCGCATCCTGGGACAAAACTGACCTAATTTGCGGGAAATGCTCTGAATAACAAGGGGCTTTCTATATAGTAGTATGTCAATGATGTCAGCTATGGTCTATATACTTCGTACATGTAAAACTAAAGATTATTATTATTATTATTATTATTATTATTATTATTATTATTATTATAATAAAGATACATGTGCAACTAATTGCACATGTGTGCTTTTACCTACCATATGTCCTGCTTATCCTCGCACCACCAGTGACATTCGTCCACAAGTGAACACAAGCTGGTTCTTACCTCCACACTGCTACAACACGAACAGTTCTCAATAAACCTGAAGTTCAATATAATATCTTAAGAACAATATGCAATCCTTCCTGATATGACTTCTTAACATACAAAAAAATATCACTGATAACTTTACCGGTGCCAAATTGTGTAATTACGGCAGCAAGCAGGGAAGCTGAGAGTGCCAACCTCAACACTGGTTAACTTGATGGCAGCAGTGTGCCTAGTACCTGTGTTAAGACTCTGGTCACCTGGCACTAGAGTTAAAGACTGGTCACTTGGCACTAGTGTTAAAGACTCAGGTCACCTGGCACTAGTGTTAAACACTCTGGTCACCTGTGACCCACTACAGTACCCCTACATAACATTAACCCACTACCTTAAATTCCTTAATTAAGGTTGTCAATCACAACACAACTTTACACTGCACATCAACTTTAAAACATTAACTTAAGTTAGGTTAAACATTAAAACTACCATATATTAAAGTTACCATACACAAACATATGAACACACACATTAAACCACGACAAAAAAAAAATAAAACATGTCAGCAACACGTCTAGCAACGAGGTGTGTGAGAGTAACCAGGAAACGTGTGAATGTGCATGTACCACACTGGTGGTGGGAGGATGATGAGTTATTTTGGCGAGGGTGGCACCGTGCTGGTGCCGGGTGTGCCCCGGTGGTAAGGTGCCACTCATCAAGTGCCAGGCGTGTTGACTCCACAAACACTCAGGTGGCACTGTTCAATCGTGTTCACAAGCCCCAATGATTGACCTCACCACACTGTTTGCCAGGGTCAAGTCTTACTTCCTGACCCCCACCCTCCCTACCATTGTTATTTTCCTGATCATCTGAACCCTATCAAACCTAGACTTTAAACTGTATACGAACTTTGCTCCCGCCATTTCCACTCACACTTCATTCCACTTCCCTGCTACCTAAAGACTGAAAAAGTACTTCCTGAAGCCCCTACGACGCGTCTGTGTTTTTCTTCCATCTATACTTTCCTGTTTCAAGCTTTCTAGCTTCATATATTGTGTCCCTAACCTTCATGTGACTCACAGTTACTCCAGACTGGTGTTTCTGTTAGAATCTTCCAGCGGAATGTCCTCACAGTTACTCCAGACTGGTGTTTCTGTTATAATCTTCCACTGGAGTGTCCTCACAGTTACTCCAGACTGGTATTTCTGTTATAATCTTCCAGTGGAGTGTCCTCACAGTTACTCCAGACTGGTGTTTCTGTTATAATCTTCCACTGGAGTGTCCTCACAGTTACTCCAGACTGGTATTTCTGTTATAATCTTCCACTGGAGTGTCCTCACAGTTACTCCAGACTGGTGTTTCTGTTATAATCTTCCACTGGAGTGTCCTCACAGTTACTCCAGACTGGTGTTTCTGTTATAATCTTCCACTGGAGTGTCCTCACAGTTACTCCAGACTGGTGTTTCTGTTATAATCTTCCACTGGAGTGTCCTCACAGTTACTCCAGACTGGTGTTTCTGTTATAATCTTCCACTGGAGTGTCCTCACAGTTACTCCAGACTGGTGTTTCTGTTATAATCTTCCACTGGAGTGTCCTCACAGTTACTCCAG
>NC_091333.1:3624892-3739892 GCF_038502225.1 Cherax quadricarinatus
GAGAGGTTATACCACCATGATAACAGCAACATGGTAGAGGTAGATCACCATGATAACAGCAACATGGGAGAGGTTATACCACCATGATAACAGCAACATGGGAGAAGTTATACCATCATGATAACAGCAACACGGGAGAGGCTATACCACCATGATAACAGCAACATGGGAGAGGCTATACCACCATGATAACAGCAACATGGGAGAGGCTATACCACCATGATAACAGCAACATGGGAGAGGTTATACCACCATGATAACAGCAACATGGGAGAGGTTATACCACCATGATAACAACATGGGAGAGGCTATACCACCATGATAACAGCAACATGGGAGAGGTTATACCACCATGATAGCAGCAACATGGGAGAGGTTATACCACCATGATAACAGCAACATGGGAGAGGTTATACCACCATGATAACATGGGAGAGGTTATACCACCATGATAACAGCAACGTGGGAGAGTATAGAATATTTCAACCCTCAGGACTGTATATACACCAGGGATATATTAGATATATACCAGGGCTATATTATATGTGGCAGCACCAGCCTGCAGCCCACACCTGGTTTAACATATACAGACACTCAATGAAAACCGAACGGAGGGTTTTATCCAGTGAGGAATCGGAAAAAAAATCAATCTAATACCGGAAGAGACATGGTCACGACATAGAAGATACTCAGACTTGAAAAAAGATAGCAGGTATGACTGGTATTCGAGGTTGAAGGGCGAAGAGGGTAGAGAAGGAAAAAGCTGATGACTGAAGTGGTCAGGAGCCAAGAAGCCTGATTGACTGTTGGTTGAGAAGGGCCAGGGGGCGGTGACTCGACACCCTCATCCCAGCAAACGCAACTCGGTGAGTACACTCAGGATGACACCCATGCCCACACACCTCCCACACCCACCCACCCCATACATATATACACCTACGCCCATACAACTCTCACGCCCACACATACCACCCACAACGTCCTTGACACAATTGCGTAGCGGCAGGCAGTGACTGCAGTGTATATATGTAGGTGGGGGTGGTGGGGTGAGGGTGGGGGTGATAGTGGGGGGGAGGTGAGGTGACGGTGGGGAAGGTGGGGTGGCGGTGGGGGAAGGTGAGGTGACGGTGGGGAGAGGTGGGGTGACAGTGGAGGGAGGTGGGCTAGGTGGGGTGACGGTGGAGGGAGGTGGGGGTAAAGGGGGGTGGGGGTGGGTTGAAGGTAGGGAAGGTGACGAATGGAAGGATGGGGAGACGATGGTAAAGAGGAAGAATAGTCTTGAGGGGAGCGGAGGGGGAGGGGAGGGGAGGGGAGGGGAGGGGAGGGGAGAGGAGAGGGTGATAATGAGTATCTCACTGAGAGATAATATGAATGGGTGGTGAAGATGAGGTGGGAAGAGGGAGGAGAGAGGGAGGGGAGGAATGAGGGAGGCAACAAATGAGGGAGAGAGAGAAGGAAAGACTGAGGGAGAGAGGGAATATTGATGTGAGAGGAAGATCGAGGAACAGTGGTAGCAATCTTGTACACTTACTGTACAACACTGTAAACTCACTGTACAATCTTGTAAACTCACTGTACAATCTTGTAAACTCACTGTACAACCTTGTAAACTCACTGTACAACCTTGTAAACTCACTGTACAACCTTGTAAACTCACTGTACAACCTTGTAAACTCACTGTACAACCTTGTAAACTCACTGTACAACCTTGTAAACTCACTGTACAACCTTGTAAACTCACTGTACAATCTTGTAAACTCACTGTACAACCTTGTAAACTCACTGTACAACCTTGTAAACTCACTGTACAATCTTGTAAACTCACTGTACAACCTTGTAAACTCACTGTACAACCTTGTAAACTCACTGTACAATCTTGTAAACTCACTGTACAATCTTGTAAACTCACTGTACAATCTTGTACACTTACTGTACAACCTTGTAAACTCACTGTACAACCTTGTAAACTCACTGTACAACCTTGTAAACTCACTGTACAACCTTGTAAACTCACTGTACAACCTTGTAAACTCACTGTACAACCTTGTAAACTCACTGTACAATCTTGTAAACTCACTGTACAACCTTGTAAACTCACTGTACAATCTTGTACACTTACTGTACAACCTTGTAAACTCACTGTACAACCTTGTAAACTCACTGTACAACCTTGTAAACTCACTGTACAACCTTGTAAACTCACTGTACAACCTTGTAAACTCACTGTACAACCTTGTAAACTCACTGTACAACCTTGTAAACTCACTGTACAACCTTGTAAACTCACTGTACAATCTTGTAAACTCACTGTACAACCTTGTAAACTCACTGTACAACCTTGTAAACTCACTGTACAATCTTGTAAACTCACTGTACAATCTTGTAAACTCACTGTACAACCTTGTAAACTCACTGTACAACCTTGTAAACTCACTGTACAACCTTGTACACTCGTTGTACAATGTACACTCGCTGTACAATTAATGCACAGCCTTGTAAAGCTCACTGTACAACCATATAAACTCACTGTACATCCACCTACACTCTCTGTATAACTCATTCTGGCACCATAAGTGATGATCGTGCAGATTCTTACGTTCCATGGCTACACCTAGCTATTTCGTTGCCAGGCGTAGAAGTTAAATACATGTATATTTAAAGGTTTACGTCGCCTAGCTTTACCTAAACCAAGCTTATTTAACCTCGTAAATAAGTTTACGTTGTATAATGAAGATACAGTGTACTGAAAGACGGTGAATACTGAGCACAATGTATTACTACTGAAAACTAACATCCATAGCAACGTTCTTCTTGACGAATAATTTCGCGAAAATCATTTATTTATTTATTTATTTATTTATTTTCAATTTGAGCACACTTACAGAGGTACAAAAAAAAAAAAAATACAGATAAGAGCAGTATGCCAAAGCCACTTATACTATGCATAGCATTACGGGCTGGCTTAAAATTAACTTAAGATTAACTAAGCAATGATGAAATCAGTGATAAAACATTAATGTAAACAGATTACTATAAAGCACAAGTGAGTATTACAAAGACAGGTCATATGGTTGCATTCAGTTAGGTAGTGATTCTGTTAGGTAGTGTATTTAAAAAAATAATAAAGTTAGATTCTGTTTTAGGTTTAACATTTATGTGATATAATTGTGAGAAACATTTAAGATATACAATTTATAAGGTTCAGTTATTCAGTATTTATTTGGTTTTGGGTGAGTAAGTGATCTTTGAGAAGAGACTTGAATTTATAAACAGGTTGTGTTTCTTTTATATTTACAGGTAATGAATTCCAGATTTTAGGGCCTTTTATGTGCATTGAGTTTTTGCATAGTGTGAGATGGACACGAGGAACATCAAAGAGTGATCTGTGCCTTGTGTTATGGTCATGTGTTCTGTTGAGGTTGGCAAGGAGACGTTTGAGGGGAGGGTTAATATCAGAGTTAAGTGTTCTATGTATGTAATAGGTGCAGTAATAAGTATGGATGTTTTGTATGGTGAGTAGGTTTAGTGTATTGAATAATGGTGGAGTGTGCTGCCTGTAGTGAGAATTTGTTATCATTCTAACTGCAGCCTTTTGTTGAGTAATTAGTGGTCTGAGATGGTTAATTGTTGTTGAGCCCCATGCACAAATTCCATAGGTGAGATAGGGGTAAATAAGAGAGTGATATAGGGCCAGGAGGGCTGACTGTGGAACATAGTACCGTATCTTCGATAGTATGCCTACAGTCTTGGAAATTTTCTTAGAAATTTGTTGTATATGTGTATGAAATTTGAGTCTATTATCAAGGTGGATTCCTAAGAATTTTCCCTCTGTTAGTTTTGTGATAGGTGATCCGTTTATCATTATGTTGAGAGGGACATCTGTAGCTCTGTTACCAAACTGAATGAAGTAGGTTTTGTCAATGTTTAGTGTAAGTTTGTTAGTCCTCATTCAGGTAGATATTTTCTGTAATTCGGTATTTACAGTATTGGCTAGCGTGACTGGGCTCAGGTGAGAGAAGACGTATGTAGTGTCATCTGCAAATAGTGTGGGTTTGAGTAATTGCGAAGCATTTGGAAGGTCATTTATGTATAGGAGAAAGAGAAGAGGGCCAAGGACACTTCCCTGTGGGACACCAACTGTAATTGGTTGCGCAGAAGAGTTTGCCCCATTTGCGTACACATATTGGCTTCTGTTGCTGAGGTATGACTTGAGGTAGTTGAGGGAGTGCCCTCTTATACCATAGTGTGACAATTTTACGTGGAGCAAGTCATGGTCAACTGTATCAAAAGCTTTACGTAAGTCAATGAAGATCCCCAGTGGGACTTCTTTTTTCTCTATTGCAGTGTATATATGTTCTAGCATGTGTATAATAGCATCATTAGTATTTTTATTAGGCCTGAATCCAAATTGGCAGGGGTTGAGTATGTTTTGGGAGATAAGGTAGGAGTAGATTCGTTTATGAATTAATTTTTCAAAGATTTTTGAGAGAGGGTGTAAGTTGGATATTGGCCTATAGTTATTCAACTCTGTTTGGTCTCCTCCTTTGTGGATCGGGGTGACCCTTGCTATTTTGAGTACTGTAGGGAAGGTGGAGGATTCAATGGATTTGTTAAAGAGTGTTGCAATGATTGGTGATAGCACTTGTGACACTTTTTTGTATATAAAGGGTGGTAAGGTATTTAAATCTCCTGCCTTGGTTTTTAGTGCGTTGATAATAAAAGAGACTTCGTATGGGTTAGTCGGAGCTAGGAACAGAGTGTTCGGGTAGTTGCCGGTGAGGTAGTCATTTGGTGGGGTATCTGAGCTTGGGATTTTATTGGCAAGGTTTTGTCCTATAGTGGAGAAGAAATCATTGAGTCTGTTTGCTGTTTCTGTTGGTGGGAGTTGGGGTTCATCATTCTGAACCTAACAATATATATATATATATATATATATATATATATATATATATATATATATATATATATATATATATATATATATATATATATATATATATATATTATTATCACACTGGCCGATTCCCACCAAGGCAGGGTGGCCCGAAAAAGAAAAACTTTCACCATCATTCACTCCATCACTGTCTTGCCAGAAGGGTGCTTTACACTACAGTTTTTAAACTGCAACATTAACACCCCTCCCTCAGAGTGCAGGCACTGTACTTCCCATCTCCAGGACTCAAGTCCGGCCTGCCGGTTTCCCTGAACCCCTTCATAAATGTTACTTTGCTCTCACTCCAACAGCACGTCAAGTATTAAAAACCATTTGTCTCCATTCACTCCTATCAAATACGCTCACGCATGCCTGCTGGAAGTCCAAGCCCCTCGCACACAAAACCTATATGTGTGTATATATATATATATATATATATATATATATATATATATATATATATATATAATACAAATCACTGATTTTTGGTGTGTGTGTGTGTGTGTGTGTGTGTGTGTGTGTGTGTGAGTGAAACACGGGTGAAACATGAACAAAACACGTGTGAAACATGAACGAAACACGGGTGAAACATGTTTACGGTTCTGTTTATGCTCACCAGCGGCGGTTGGGAGCCACCTTACAGCCTGTACCCAAACCATCTGAAGGCACGTTTCGCCCAATTACACCTGTGGCACACGAGTGGTAGAGGTGAGAAAGAGTGGTACATTGGTGAAACATGGTTCAAGCAGGGGCGAAACGTCTGGACAACCTGAATACGGCTAGAGAGAAGAGCTACTAAGATCAACAGGATGGGATATTTTCTAACGGATAAGGTAATCTGTTCCCTAACGAACGATACCTGTCCTCTGACGAACGATACCTGTTCTCTGACGAACGATACCTGTTCTCCAACGAACGATACCTGTTTTCTGACGAACAATATCTGTTCTCTAGCGAACGATATCTGTTCTTTAACTAACAATATCTGTTCTCTGACGAACGATACCTGTCCTCTGACGAACAATACCTGTTTTCTAACGAACGATACCTGTCCTCTGACGAACAATACCTGTTTTCTAACGAACGATACCTGTTCTCTAACGAACGATACCTATTCTCTAACGAACGATACTTGTTCGCTGACGAAAGATACCTCTTCTGTATCAAACAATATCTGTACTCTAACATGGTATAACATGGTATTAAGTAGGTATACTGGAGACAGGGTGGGAGGATGGTAGAGGATCTTGACTCACAACAGACCCAGGCAATAAAGTGGTACCTGGGATGACGGTCGTGCTCTGTTGTTCTTATATACGTGTTTATCTCGCTGGTTGCAAACCTGCTCTCCTGTTTTGGTACGTGGTGGCGTGTGTGTGTGTGTGTGTGTGTGTGTGTGTGTGTGTGTGTGTGTGTGTGTGTGTGTGTGTGTGTGTGTGTGTGTGTGTGTGTGTGTGTGTGTTGTTTTTTTGTAGAGATGCACCCACTTGGTATAGACCATACTTGGTTCCAACACACCTGGAGGTGCCCTCACCTGGTATAAAGCACACTTGGTATGAAGCACACACCTGGTATAAAGCACACCTGGTATAAAGCATACCTGGTATGAAGCACACCTGGTATGAAGGATACCCGATATAAAGCACATACCTGGAATAAAGCACACCTGGTATAAAGCACACCTGGTATGAAGCACACCTGGTATGAAGCACATCTGATATGAGGCACACCAAATATGAAGCACACCTGGTATGAAGCACATCTGATATGAGGCACACACCTGATATGAAGCATACACCTGATATAAAGCACACCTGGTACGAAGCACACCTGGTATGAAGCACATCTGATATGAGGCCCACCAAATATGAAGCACACCTGGTATAAAGCACACCTGATATGAAGCACACACGATATGAAGCATACACCTGATATAAAGCACACCTGGTACGAAGCACACCTGGTATTAAGCACATCTGATATGAGGCACACCAAATATGAAGCACACCTGGTATAAAGCACACCTGGTATGAAACACATCTGACTGCACCATGCCTAAAGACGCCATCACCTATTATAATCCACACCTGGTTACACCACACCCGGGGAGGCCCCCACCTGGTATAATCTACACCTGGTGTTCACCAGCTGCATTTATCATGATGAAGGCATCTCAGAAAACACCTTGAGGGATCTGTGTAGAATACTGAAGAGTGTGTAACACATCCCGGTTTCATCTGAACTCTTCCCACGCTACACATGGACCTGTGTGTGTGTATGTGTGTGTATATGTGTGTGTGTGTGTGTATGTGTGTGTGTGTGTGTGTGTGTGTGTGTGTGTGTGTGTGTGTGTGTGTGTGTGTGTGTGTGTGTGTGTGTGTGTGTGAGTGTGTGTGTGTGTGTGTGTGTACATAGCTATAGTAAGAGAACTATGCTCGTGGTGTTCCATATATAATAATCAGGTCACCTTATACATTTTTTTAATATTACCAATAGTTGCAGCGCTTACTACTTCCTCTTGCAAATCATTGCAGTGGTCAACTACTGTCTGCAAAAACGTTTACCTTAAGTATCCCATCTAATCCAGTTCCATCCCCTAAGTTGACGACTTTAGTCGTAATCTTAGGGTATATGACTAAGAAATCTTTATCAATTCTTTCATATTTCTCTCTGACAGATGTGATTAACCCTTAGTGTCTTCCACCCTGTCAGCCAGCCTGGGCATCTTCAGTGCTGTCAGCCAGCCTGGGCATCTTCAGTGCTGTCAGCCAGCCTGGGCATCTTCAGTGCTGTCAGCCAGCCTGGGCATCTTCAGTGCTGTCAGCCAGCCTGGGCATCTTCAGTGCTGTCAGCCAGCCTGGGCATCTTCAGTGCTGTCAGCCAGCCTGGGCATCTTCAGTGCTGTCAGCCAGCCTGGGCATCTTCAGTGCTGTCAGCCAGCCTGGGCATCTTCAAAGTTGTAAACCAGCCTGGGAATCTTGTGCTGTCAGCCAACCTGGGCATCCTCAATGAATTCAAATTCAAATTCAAATTCAAACTTTATTCTCCATAAGTATTACAATGCTGAGTTTACAGAATTTGGTTATTGTGTGGTTTACACGTAGTAAAATAATAATTACAGAGTGTACCACTAGAACACCTAGCATGGCTAGGCATTTCGGGCAGACTTATATTAAATCTTAGGTTTAAAATGTTACAAAATTATGAGATAAGTTGGTATTATGGCTAAGTGACTAAATACTAGTTGTGAGTTTAGCAATGTGAATGCTTTTGTTTTGGCACTATACGTAGTTTCAGTATTGGAGTATCACAGGCCAACTTATGACTAGTTAAGATTCATTATTTTAAGATTGAGATTAATATTTCTGTTTATGGTCAAATGGGTGAGTGAGTGTAAGTGTGAACCACCAGGTGGTATTCGTATTATTAGTTGACGGGGTGTATCAGGGAGATAAGATGTTTTCTGATGGTAGTTTTGAAGGTGATGAATGTGTCTGCAGTTCTAGAGTTCTCAGGTAGGGTATTCCAGATTTTAGGGCCTTTGACATACACTGAATTTTTGTAAAGGTTTAGTCGGACACGGGGAATGTCGTAGAGATGTTTGTGTCTGGTGTTATGCCTGTGGGTTCTGTCACAACTATCAAGAAAGCATTTTAGGTCAAGGTTGATATTGGAATTTAAGGTCCTGTAGATGTAGATTGCACAGTAGTAAGTGTGGATGTACTGAACAGGGAGTAAGTTTAGATCTATGAAGAGTGGGGGGGGGGGTGTCAGCCTTTTAATATAACTCAGATTTCTAAACCCTAATGGCTTGCCTTTACTCATTTTCAAACTATCCAGATATGAACCTGCCGCTGCGTAATGAATTTTGTAAATGAATGCTGTAAACACCTTTCTTAGCATTCCTCCGGCCATGTGTCTAAAAAGTATGGGCGGAACCCGCTTTACAATGTTTCGCTTTACGGCGTCTCACTATACAGCAATTTTTTAATTATACCTATTCTTCACTTATTCAGACTACCTACAATAAATATATTCACCACTTACTATAAACTAAGGACAAAAGTATTTTATGGTAAGTAATGTATGTACTGTATATGCATTTTCTAGGCCTAGCTCTATTGCTCACTTAACATATGATACTATAAACGTGTTTGAAAGTGAAAAAAGCTATGTTTCACTTTACAGCGATTTTTGCTTTACAGCAGTAGCCCAGAACTTACCCTGATGTATAAGCGGGGCCGCCTGTATTTCATAACCCGCCAATATCAGTCCCTCGTTGTTTCGTTTACATGATCTACTGGTGAGTTTTGGTTAATGTTAATTCCTAGGTTCTTCGCGTCTCATACCTTCAATATTTTGTCATTCATCAGCCCGAATGCTAGCGCACTCGACTCAAACACTGAGGTCTGTGGTTCGATTCCTGGTATGGGTGGAAACATTAGGACGTGTTTCCTTAAGACACCTGCTGTCCCTGTTCACCTGTCAGTAAAATAGGTAGATGGGTGTTAGTCGACTGGTGTGGGTCGCATCCTGGAGGACAAAATTGACCTAATTTGCGGGAAATGCTCTGCATAACAAGGGACTTTCTATATAGTAGTGTCATTGTACTTGTAGAAATGAAGATTATTGTTATTAATGTGACTTTACCTCGCTCTCTCCCATTTTTATTACATGGCATTCATGAACAGAATGAAGGAGTGATAACAGTGAACAACATGAGAGTGACAACACAGTGAACATCAAGGAGTGACAACACAGTGAACATCAAGGAGTGACAACACAGTGAACATCAAGGAGTGACAACAGAGGTAGAGCGTAGGGAACACCACAAAGGCATTATGATCCGACAGTGACATCTTGTGACACTGAGACGACATCGAAGTGGCACTTGCAAGGAAGTGCAAGTAACGCAACCAGGATCCTGCGCTACATGAAAGACAATCCTGAAGCCTCCGTCACCCCTCCTGCAGCAGCATCAGCCAGACTCAACACAAGGAACATATGCAGCTGTGTCTGTAAGTCTTTCAACTGATATCTGAAAGTTCTTTAACTGATGCTGTCTCTTTACCGATGTTGTCTGTCTTTTTACTGATGCTGTCTCTTTACTGAAGCTGTAAGTCTCTTTATTGAAGCTGTAATTCTTTCAACTGATGCTGTCTGTAAATCTCTTTACTCTCTTTACTAATGCTGCAAAATATGTCAAATGCTCTCTGTAAGTCTCTTTGGATGATGGTGTCAGTAATTCTCATAATTGATGCCAGCCTAGCACATGGGAGGATGCTTAGTCCCTTTGTGGAGATGTTCTTTTGTTCGTCAGGACCCAGGATAGTGTCTCCTGACGCGGGCCTTTTGTCAGAGGTTCAGAATCCCCCCCCCCACATCCCTTGAGAGATTAAGCTACAGATGGAACATTCAGACAAAGACAAAAGCTGCAGAACAAGCTTTTATTGAGACAACGCTTTACTGTGTAAAGCTTTGCGAAGCTCTACACAGAGGTAAACATTTTCTCCCCCCTCACACACAAAAATGATGAGGGTTGAGTGGTGTGTCAGCTGAGTACTTTGATGATATATGTGTTGTGTGAGCTGAGGACCTTGATGATCTGAGCGTTGTGTGAGCTGAGGACCTTGATTATCTGTGTGCTGAGCTGAGAACCTTGATGTTCTGAGTGTTGTGTGAGCTGAGGACCTTGACTATCTGTGCTGAGCTGAGGACCTTGATTATCTGAGTGCTGTGTGAGCTGAGGACCTTGATTATCTGTGTGCTGAGCTGAGGATCTTGATTATCTGAGTACCTTGATTATTCGTGTGCTGAGCTGAGGACATTGATTATGAGTACCTTGATTATGTGTGCTGAGCTGAGGACCTTGATTATCTGAGTGGCGTGAGAGTTGAGGACCTTGATAATCTGACTGGCGTGTGAGCTGAGGACCTGGATGACCTGAGTGGCGCGTGAGTTGAGAACCTTGATGATCTTAGAGATGTGTGAGCTGAGGACCTTGATCTGAGTGGTGTGTGAGCTGAGGATGACCCTAGTGACCTGACGCAGTATGAGGACAGTGACAGTTGAGGACTGCCATTTACATTTCCCCTCCTCAACAACTCCTTATTCCCCCCAGTGAACACTCCCATACAGAGCGATGTTTCGCCACTGGAACTGAAAAAAAATCCTAAAAGTGAATAACAGGCACTATGAAGGCCTTTCCACTGCCCTTGCAACTCTGAACGAGCCTTTTTCAGTTGCACTCACAAATAAATCACTCTGTATAGATCAACAGTATAAGAGAGGTTACTATAACATTACGATGAAACGTGTTATCTGCGGATAAAACGTGTTATATAAAACGTGTTATCTGCGGATGAGAGTTAAGCCATTGATAGAAATCCAAGCTGGAACCTTCTATAAGTTGGAGTTGATAATTATCTCTTTATCTTCCTTCTTTCTCACACTTGTATATTTTTATCTGCTTTCTTTATTTTACCCGTTTTCTTTCTTTCACCCATTTTCTTTCCTCACCCGTTTTCTTTCATCTATTTTCTCCGTGCAATAATTTTCCTTCTTCATTACATACATACCTGGAGAGGGTTTCGGGGGTCAACGCCCCCGCGGACCGGTCTGTGACCAGGCCTCGTTGTGGATCAGGGTCTGATCAACCAGGCTGTTAAAGCTGGCCGCACGTAGACTGACGTAGAAGCCACAGTCCGGCTGATCAGGTACTGACTTAAGGTGTCTGTCCAGCGCCTTGAAGACAGCCAGGGATCTATTGGTAATCCCCCTTATGTACACCACACAACCACATCACACCACACAACATACATCACACCACACAACCACATCACACCACACAACATACATCACACCACACAACCACATCACACCACACAACATACATCACACCACACAACCACATCACACCACACAACATACATCACACCACACAACCACATCACACCACACAACATACATCACACCACACAACCACATCACACCACACAACATACATCACACCACACAACCACATCACACCACACAACATACATCACACCACACAACCACATCACACCACACAACCACATCACACCACACAACCACATCACACCACACAACATACATCACACCACACAACATACATCACACCACACAACCACATCACACCACACAACATACATCACACCACACAACCACATCACACCACACAACCACATCACACCACACAACCACATCACACCACACAACATACATCACACCACACAACATACATCACACCACACAACCACATCACACCACACAACCACATCACACCACACAACCACATCACACCACACAACCACATCACACCACACAACCACATCACACCACACAACCACATCACACCACACAACCACATCACACCACACAACCACATCACACCACACAACCACATCACAACATACAACATCACACCACACAATGTGTATCATTATTAATGTGAGTAGTGAGGATCAGAGATGCTGGCGGGTGCTCCTGACAGCACTTGTCCACACAATGAGGGATCTACACTACTACCTTCCCTTATTTACACTAACAGTTAGCGCTGTTTCCTTGTTAGCACTGTGTAATACTGTATTTAATATAACGTAGATAATGACTTACGTACGTTTTATTAACGTGTTAATTAACCCCATTCTCACCAACATGACAAGTGACATCATTTACACACCGGTATATATATATATATATATATATATATATATATATATATATATATATATATATATATATATATATATATATATATATATATATATATATATATATATATATATTTTTATTATCACACCGGCCGATTCCCACCAAGGCAGGGTGGCCCGAAAAAGAAAAACTTTCACCATCATTCACTCCATCACTGTCTTGCCAGAAGGGTGCTTTACACTACACTTTTTAAACTGTATATATATATATGTATTTCTTTCACCCATTTTCTTTCCGCATCCGTTTTCTTTCACCAATTTTCTCCGTGCAATAATTTTCCTTCTTCATTATTCATCACACACATACCTGGAGAAGGTTTCGCGGGTGAACGCTCTGTTGAACCAGCATAACAAGTTGTTATTGTTGTAGATAGAGTTGTGTGTGGTGGTACATTGTCAGTGTCCTCGTACACTCAGGGAACACACAGTCAACCCGTCCTCTTCCTTCTATGATCTCTCAGTCTCTCACACTGTTTGATTACTATCGAAAATCATAGTTTATGATCCCTCAGTATGTTTTCACAGACGTGACTCGTCTTCCAAGATATACCTCGTCTTCCCAAACTTGCTTTGTCTCCCCAGACGTACCTCGTCTTCACAGACGTACTTCGTCTTCACAGACGTGCCTCGTCACAGACGTACCTCGTCTTCACAGACTTGCTTTGTCTCCCGAGACGTACCTCGTCTTCCCAGACTTGCTTTGTCTCCCCAGACGTACCTCATCTTCACAGACGTGCCTCGTCACAGACGTACCTCGTCTTCACAGACGTGCCTCATCACAGATGTACCTCGTCTTCACAGACGTGCCTCATCACAGACGTAACTCGTCTTCACAGACGTGCCTCATCACAGACGTACCTCGTCTTCACAGACGTGCCTCATCACAGACGTACCTCGTCTTCACTGACGTGCCTCATCACAGACGTACCTCGTCTTCACTGACGTGCCTCATCACAGACGTACCTCGTCTTCACAGACGTGCCTCATCACAGACGTACCTCGTCTTCACAGACGTGCCTCATCACAGACGTACCTCGTCTTCACTGACGTGCCTCATCACAGACGTACCTCGTCTTCATTGACGTGCCTCGTAACACATACCTCGTCTTCACAGACGTGCCTCATCACAGACGTACCTCGTCTTCACAGACGTGCCTCATCACAGACGTACCTCGTTTTCACTGACGTGCCTCATCACAGACGTACCTCTTCACTGACGTCCCTCATCACAGACGTACCTCGTCTTCACTGACGTGCCTCATCACAGACGTACCTCGTCTTCACAGACGTGCCTCATCACAGACGTACCTCGTCTTCACTGACGTGCCTCATCACAGACGTACCTCGTCTTCACTGACATGCCTCATCACAGACGTACCTCTTCACTGACGTGCCTCATCACAGACGTACCTCGTCTTCACTGACGTGCCTCATCACAGACGTACCTCGTCTTCACAGACGTGCCTCATCACAGACGTACCTCGTCTTCACTGACGTGCCTCATCACAGACGTACCTCGTCTTCACAGACGTGCCTCATCACAGACGTACCTCGTCTTCACTGACGTGCCTCATCACAGACGTACCTCGTCTTCACTGACGTGCCTCGTCACAGACGTACCTCGTCTTCACAGACGTGCCTCATCACAGACGTACCTCGTCTTCACTGACGTGCCTCATCACAGACGTACCTCGTCTTCACTGACGTGCCTCATCACAGACGTACCTCGTCTTCACTGACGTGCCTCATCACAGACGTACCTCGTCTTCACAGACGTGCCTCATCACAGACGTACCTCGTTTTCACTGACGTGCCTCATCACAGACGTACCTCGTCTTCACAGACGTGCCTCATCACAGACGTACCTCGTCTTCATTGACGTGCCTCATCACAGACGTACCTCGTCTTCACAGATGTACCTCGTCTTCACTGACGTGCCTCATCACAGACGTACCTCGTCTTCACTGACGTGCCTCATCACAGACGTACCTCGTCTTCACAGACGTGCCTCATCACAGACGTACCTCGTCTTCACTGACGTGCCTCATCACAGACGTACCTCGTCTTCACAGACGTGCCTCATCACAGACGTACCTCGTCTTCACTGACGTGCCTCATCACAGACGTACCTCGTCTTCACTGACGTGCCTCATCACAGACGTACCTCGTCTTCACTGACGTGCCTCATCACAGACGTACCTCGTCTTCACTGACGTGCCTCATCACAGACGTACCTCGTCTTCACTGATGTGCCTCATCACAGACGTACCTCGTCTTCATTGACGTGCCTCATCACAGACGTACCTCGTCTTCACTGACGTGCCTCATCACAGACGTACCTCGTCTTCACTGACGTGCCTCATCACAGACGTACCTCGTCTTCACTGACGTGCCTCATCACAGACGTACCTCGTCTTCACTGACGTGCCTCATCACAGACGTACCTCGTCTTCATTGACGTGCCTCATCACAGACGTACCTCGTCATCACTGACGTGCCTCATCACAGACGTACCTCGTCTTCACTGACGTGCCTCATCACAGACGTGCCTCGTCTTCACTGACGTGCCTCATCACAGACGTACCTCGTCTTCACTGACGTGCCTCATCACAGACGTACCTCGTCTTCATTGACGTGCCTCATCACAGACGTACCTCGTCTTCATTGACGTGCCTCATCACAGACGTACCTCGTCTTCACTGACGTGCCTCATCACAGACGTACCTCGTCTCCACTGACGTGCCTCATCACAGACGTACCTCGTCTTCACTGACGTGCCTCATCACAGACGTACCTCGTCTTCACTGACGTGCCTCATCACAGACGTACCTCGTCTTCATTGACGTGCCTCATCACAGACGTACCTCGTCTTCACTGACGTGCCTCGGGGTCTTTAAGAAATTCCACAAAGTATTTTTTCTTTGCATTTTTCATCATTGCATTGATTTCTTGTCAAGGATACTTGAGTGTAGTTTATTGCTTCCTGTGTGACGGAGTGTCACGTCACCTGCCGTCACGACTCTCCACCACAACAACCACTACGACTACTGCTACTACTACCACACTACCCCTGCTGCTAGTGCTATTTTATAGCTTTCAGGGCTGTTATTACTACTGGAGAATTAGACACATGTGAAACATCTGGGTATCTTTACTGTAGACGTTTCGCCCACCAGTGGCATTATCAATGCAAATGCAAGGACTTCAGACATAAGAGTACCCTAGACTACGATGCTCTTCACCAGCTCCAAGGCTGAGGGACTGATTACCTCATCTTTTCTATATAGTTCTTCTGTCTTCCAATTATGTTCTTGAATCTGTATTGATAAAACCACTGGATGGCGAAACGTCTACAATCAAGATACCCAGATGTTGCACATGTGTCTGATTTTCATCTTGTCGATAATGAATCCCATACATGTAATAATAATAATAATAATAATAATAATAATAATAATAATAATAATAATCTTTATTTCTACATGTACAAGGTATACAGGCCTAGTTGACATTAACATACTACTGTATAGAAAGTTCCTCGTTATGCAGAACATTTCGGGCAAATTAGGTCAGTTTTGTCCCAGGATGCGGCCCACACCAGTCTACTAACACCCAGGTACCTATTTCACTGCTAGGTGAACATGGACAACACGTGTATTAAGGAAACACGTCCTAATGTTTCCACCCGCACCGAGGATCGACCCCCGGACCTGAGTGTGTGAGCCTCGAGCTACGGGATATTATTACTACTGATCCTATTACCACCACTGCTGCTCCTACTCATCGTCCTCCTCTTATTCCGCTCCTGTCGTAATGCTATGTACATATCTATTAGGTTATCAGCTTAACCTCTACTCTGTTCTTGGACGGTGAACAGTCTTTAGTCAGGTAGACCGAGTGTTCTTCCGTGTGTGGAATGACCTGTGTGTATATATACCTTCCTTCATGTGTGTGTGTGTGATATCTTGTCTCTTTATACCTGCCTTCGTGTGTGTAATGTTTTGTGTCAATATACCTGACCCTTGTGCGTTCCTTTGTACACCTGTCAAGCTGCGAATCTGGGAGGGAGGGGGAGGGGAAGGAGGGAGAGGGAGTGGAAGGAGGGAGGGGGATGGGAAGGAGGGAGAGGAAGGAGGGAGGGTGAGAAAGGGAGAGACAAACAGTCACTCACACACACACACACACACACACACACACATAGCTCGCAACTCAAAGCAAAAAAAAATCGACGAGCGACGGTTCGTAACTTAGAGAACTCGTAAGTCAAGATGCCACTGTATATGTACGTATATATATATATATATATATATATATATATATATATATATATATATATATATATATATATATATATATATATATATATATATATATATATATATATATAGATGGACATCTACATTTACACAAATAAAACGTAATTCACTTTAAGTATATCTTCTCCTGTTTTACATCTCATGGCAACATCATCTTGAGTTAATTATGTGTTCTTAACCACAACTGTAATCAAATCTACATTTGAACGGTTGAATTCTTAGTTCCATCTGCTGAAGAGGACCTCAGGCGGAGACTGAAATATACAACTCGCATTCCTTATATATATATATATATATATATATATATATATATATATATATATATATATATATATATATATATATATATATATATATATATATATATATATATATATATATATATATATATATATATATATATATATATATATATATATATATATATATATATATATATATATATATGTCGTGCCGAATAGGCAGAACTTGCGATCTTGGCTTAAATAGCAGCGTTCATCATGCCATATAGGACAAGTGAAAATTTGTGTATGCAATAATTTCGCCAAAATCATTCTGAACCTAACGAAAAAAAATATATTTCACTGTGTTTGTTTAGTATTAAATTACTGTAAACAAATCTAAAATATATTAAGTTGGGTTAGGCTAAAATAAATTGTTCTTGTTATAATAAGGTTAGGTAAGTTTTCTAAGTTCCTTTTGGAGCAAAATTATAAATTTTTACATCAACATTAATGAAAAAATATATCTTCAAACGTATAAGAGAAAATTTTAGAAAGGACTTAATTTTAAATGAGTTCTTGCTAATTGACCAGTTTTACATATTCGGCACGACATATATATATATATATATATATATATATATATATATATATATATATATATATATATATATATATATATATATATATATATATATATATATATATATATATATATATATATATATATATATATATGTATATATATATATATATATATATATATATATATATATATATATATATATATATATATATATATATATATATAATGTGTGTGTGTATGTGTGTATTTGTTATTATTATCATTATCATGTTAAGGAGAATGCGTCAAACCTGTATGAGTGGAACAGTTGTGGAGCAAGAGTGAAGCACAACACAGGAGGTATGACAGTGTCTCTCAGGCTCCCCAGGATGACCAATATGTAAATTAATGTGTTAAGACAGTGACCTTCAGAGGACCGCTGAGGCAGTGACAACACTGCCATTATGACCTTTAAGGTCACACTCACGAATCTGTTTTGGTCTTAAATTTAAATGATGGATCTGTTGTACAATGTAAAGTGTGAGTAAGAGGAGTATTTAAGGAAGAAGACGCATTTGAGGGAGGAGTATTTGATAAAGGGAAGTATTTGAGAGAGGACAAGCATTTGTTGGAGGAATGGCAGTATTTGAGGGAGGAGAATTTGAAAGAGTAGGGAGAGTATTTGAAAGAGGAGAATTTGACAGCTGCAGACGTCGTGTGCACGCTGAGGTGTCTGTGGCTGTCACCGCTGACAGCAGCTGAACCACCATAACTATTACCAGCGACAACAACAAGCGCAGCAGCGACAACAACAACAATAATAACCAGAGAAACAGCAACACCCGCAGCACCAACAACAACAGAAGCAGCAGTAGCAGGAGGAAGAACAGCAGCACCACTACTAACAGCAGCACCACCACCAACAGCAGCACCACCACCAACAGCAGCACCACCAGCAGCAGCAGCAGCGGCGGCGGCGACACACCAGCACCACCACCAACAGCAGCACCACCACCAGCAGCAGCGGCGGCGGCGGCGGCGGCGACACACCAGCACCACCACCAACAGCAGCACCACCACCAGCAGCAGCGGCGGCGGCGGCGGCGACACACCAGCACCACCAGGTACTCTTTAAGTAGAACGCAATTTCCTCACTGCTAAATGCTCGACTTGATGACAAGAATGTGTTGTGCATGTTTGTACTCACCTAATTGTTGTTGCTGGGGTCGTGTCACGGTTCCTGGCCACGCCTCTTCACTGGTCGCTACTAGGTCCACTCTCTCCCTGCTCCGTGAGCTTTATCATACCTCTTCTTAAAGCTATGTATGGATCCTGCCTCCACTACGTCACTCTCCAGATTATTCCACTTCCCGAAAACTCTATGACTGAAGAAGTACTTCCTAACATCCCTGTGACTCATAGGAGTCTTCAACTTCCAATTGTGACTCCTCGTTGCCGTGTCCCATCTCTGGAACATCCTGTCTCTGCCCACCTTGTCGATTCCTCTTAGTATTTTAAATATCGTTTTCATGCCCCCCCCCTGTCCCTCCTGACCTCCAGTGTCGTCAGGTTGATTACCCTTTAACCTCTCGTAGGACATTCCCTTTCTTCTGGAAGGCGAGACAGTGCCATTCTTCTGCAGGGGTGAGAGTGCCATTCTTCAGGAAGGCGAGACAGTGCCATTCTTCTAGAAGGCGAGACAGTGCCATTCTTCTGGAAGGTGAGACAGTGCCATTCTTCTGCAGGGGTGAGAGAGTGCCATTCTTCTGGAAGGTGAGACAGTGTCATTCTTCTAGAAGGCGAGACAGTGTCATTCTTCTGGAAGGCGAGACAGTGCCATTCTTCTGGAAGGCGAGGCAGTGCCATTCGTCTGGGAGGAGTGAGGGAAGAACAGGTAGTGCCAGGAATGTAATAAGTCTCTCACCTGAGTGCCACCAAGAGAATATCAACACTAATACCGTCGTTCATAGCCCATGCCACTCGGTCGCAGATCAGGTCTCACTAATACAAGGCCACATATGCACCAGTATACTGCCAGGCCAACATACCAACACATACATACAACAACCAGCATATTAACACATACACACAACAACATACTAACACATAAAACAACCAACATACCAAAGAATATATAACACTGGTAGCCACCTGAGAATGTGGCCCACTCCTCCACCAGCCAGTTGGTGTGTGTGTGTGTGTGTACTCACCTAGTTGTACTCACCTAGCTGAGGTTGCAGGGGTCGAGTCCAAGCTCCTGGCCTCGCCTCTTCACTGATCGCTGATCGTGTGTGTGTGTGTGTACACTCTCACACAACAGGTGTACACTCTCACAACAGGTGTATACACAGTACAGATGTACACCTCTACACTACAGATGTACACCCTAACACAACACGTGTACATCCTCACACTACAGGTGTACACCATCCCATTACTGGTGTACACTCACACAAAACATACATTTTGTACAGATGGCGAGTACCGTGCCAGCTGTATCCAGCTGGCATACACAACTTGTCTTAAAATCACTAATTTACTGCCACTGGTTAGATTAGTGAGAGACCCTACTTCCAACAGGTGTTCCACCAACCGTTCCACCTGGTCTGTTCCACCTGGTATGTTCCACCAACCGTTCCACCTGGTCTGTTCCACCAACCGTTCCACCTGGTCTGTTCCACCTGGTATGTTCCACCAACCGTTCCACCTGGTCTGTTCCACCAACCGTTCCACCTGGTCTGTTCCACCAACCGTTCCACCTGGTCTGTTCCACCAACCGTTCCACCTGGTCTGTTCCACCAACCGTTCCACCTGGTCTGTTCCAGCTGGTCTGTTCCAGCTGGTCTGTTCCACCTGGCCTGTTCCACCTGGCATGTTCCACCAACCGTTCCACCTGGTCTGTTCCACCTGGCCTGTTCCACCTGGTCTGTTCCACCAACCGTTCCACCTTGAATGTTCCACCTGGCCTCTTCCACCAACCGTTCCACCTGGTCTGTTCCATCTGGCCTGTTCCACCTGGTCTGTTCCACCTGGTCTGTTCCACCTGGCCTGTTCCACCAACCGTTCCATCTTGAATGTTCCACCTGGCCTGTTCCACCAACCGTTCCACCTGGTCTGTTCCATCTGGCCTGTTCCACCTGGCCTGTTCCACCAGGTCTGCTCCACCTGGCCTGTTCCACCAACCGTTCCACCTGGCCTGTTCCACCAGGTCTGCTCCACCTGGCCTGTTCCACCTGGTCTGTTCCACCTGGCCTGTTCCACCAACCGTTCCACCTGGCCTGTTCCACCAACCGTTCCACCAGGTCTGCTCCACCTGGCCTGTTCCACCTGGTCTGTTCCACCTGGCCTGTTCCACCAACCGTTCCACCTGGCCTGTTCCACCAACCGTTCCACCTGGTTTGTTCCAACCAGCTGCTCCACAAGCCGTTCCACCTGGTTTGTTCCACAAGCCGTTCCACCTGGTTTGTTCCACAAGCCGTTCCACCTGGTCTGTTCCACCAACCGTTCCACCTGGCTTGTTCCACAATCCGTTCCACTTGGCCTGTTCCATCAGCCAAACTAGAGTTCTGGAGGTGGAAAGTACAGTGCCTGTACTCTGAAGGATGGGAGTACATGTTGTGGTTCTGGAGGTGGTAAGTACAGTGCCTGTACTCTGAAGGATGGGTGTACAGGTTGTGGTTCTGGAGGTGGTAAGTAGTGCCTGTACTCTGAAGGATGGGTGTACAGGTTGTGGTTCTGGAGGTGGGAAATACAGTGCCTGTACTCTGAAGGATGGGAGTACATGTTGTGGTTCTGGAGGTGGTAAGTACAGTGCCTGTACTCTGAAGGATGGGTGTACAGGTTGTGGTTCTGGAGGTTGTAAGTAGTGCCTGTACTCTGAAGGATGGGTGTACAGGTTGTGGTTCTGGAGGTGGGAAATACAGTGCCTGTACTCTGAAGGATTGGTGAGGCAGGATGTGGTTCTGGAGGTGGGAAGTAGTGCCTGTATTCTGAAGGATAGGAGTACATGTTGTGGTTCTGGAGGTGGTAAGTAAAGTGCCTGTACTCTGAAGGATGGGTGTACATGTTGTGGTTCTGGAGGTGGTAAGTAGTGCCTGTATTCTGAAGGATGGGAGTACATGTTGTGGTTCTGGAGGTGGTAAGTACAGTGCCTGTACTCTGAAGGATGGGTGTACATGTAGTGGTTCTGGAGGTGGTAAGTAGTGCCTGTATTCTGAAGGATAGGAGTACATGTTGTGGTTCTGGAGGTGGTAAGTACAGTGCCTGTACTCTGAAGGATGGGTGTACATGTAGTGGTTCTGGAGGTGGTAAGTAGTGCCTGTATTCTGAAGGATAGGAGTACATGTTGTGGTTCTGGAGGTGGTAAGTAGTGCCTGTACTCTGAAGGATGGGTGTACAGGTTGTGGTTCTGGAGGTGGTAAGTAGTGCCTGTACTCTGAAGGATGGGAGTACATGTTGTGGTTCTGGAGGTGGTAAGTACAGTGCCTGTACTCTGAAGGATGGGTGTACATGTAGTGGTTCTGGAGGTGGTAAGTAGTGCCTGTACTCTGAAGGATGGGTGTACATGTAGTGGTTCTGGAGGTGGTAAGTAGTGCCTGTATTCTGAAGGATAGGAGTACATGTTGTGGTTCTGGATGTGGTAAGTACAGTGCCTGTACTCTGAAGGATGGGTGTACATGTAGTGGTTCTGGAGGTGGTAAGTACAGTGCCTGTACTCTGAAGGATGGGAGTACATGTTGTGGTTCTGGAGGTGGTAAGTACAGTGCCTGTACTCTGAAGGATGGGTGTACATGTAGTGGTTCTGGAGGTGGTAAGTAGTGCCTGTACTCTGAAGGATGGGTGTACATGTAGTGGTTCTGGAGGTGGTAAGTAGTGCCTGTATTCTGAAGGATAGGAGTACATGTTGTGGTTCTGGAGGTGGTAAGTACAGTGCCTGTACTCTGAAGGATGGGTGTACATGTAGTGGTTCTGGAGGTGGTAAGTAGTGCCTGTATTCTGAAGGATAGGAGTACATGTTGTGGTTCTGGAGGTGGTAAGTAGTGCCTGTACTCTGAAGGATGGGTGTACAGGTTGTGGTTCTGGAGGTTGTAAGTAGTGCCTGTACTCTGAAGGATGGGTGTACAGGTTGTGGTTCTGGAGGTGGGAAGTACAATGCAGTACAGGCTGTCACTGTGTACAGTGACAGCCTGGTTGTCCCTGCCAGGCTGTCCGTCTGGCTACCCCTGGCTAGCTGCCCCTGGCTGGTTGCCTCTGACATGCTGTCCCTGTCTGGCTACCCCTGGCTGGCTACCCCTGGCTGGCTACCCCTGGCTGGCTAACCCTTGGCTGAGTGCTCTGCTAGGTATGTTGTGTGATAAGGTTGTACAAGGCAGATGGTGGGCTGTTTACAACCTGGGCAGTAAACATGGCTCAATATAGGCAGTGGTGTGGGGAGGTGTGTTGGGGAGAGAAATTGAGGTGTATTGGGAAAAGGCGTGTAGTCACCCCGCCTTGCTCACCAAACACAAACCACCAAGTATCCAAAGCTAACAGTGTCAGCAGTCTATCCTGGTTCACTGTCACTATCAGCAACTCACCATAACAGTGTCAGCAGTCTACCCTGGTTCACTGTCACTATCAGCAACTCACCATAACAGTGTCAGCAGTCTACCCTGGTTCACTGTCACTATCAGCAACTCACCATAACAGTGTCAGCAGTCTACCCTGGTTCACTGTCACTATCAGCAACTCACCATAACAGTGTCAGCAGTCTACCCTGGTTTACTGTCACTATCAGCAACTCACCATAACAGTGTCAGCAGTCTATCCTGGTTCACTGTCACTATCAGCAACTCACCATAACAGTGTCAGAAGTCTACCCTGGTTCACTGTCACTATCAGCAACTCACCATAACAGTGTCAGCAGTCTATCCTGGTTCACTGTCACTATCAGCAACTCACCATAACAGTGTCAGCAGTCTACCCTGGTTCACTGTCACTATCAGCAACTCACCATAACAGTGTCAGCAGTCTACCCTGGTTCACTGTCACTATCAGCAACTCACCATAACAGTGTCAGCAGTCTACCCTGGTTCACTGTCACTATCAGCAACTCACCATAACAGTGTCAGCAGTCTACCCTGGTTCACTGTCACTATCAGCAACTCACCATAACAGTGTCAGCAGTCTACCCTGGTTCACTGTCACTAGCAACAACTCACCATAACAGTGTCAGCAGTCTACCCTGGTTCACTGTCACTATCAGCAACTCACCATAACAGTGTCAGCAGTCTACCCTGGTTCACTGTCACTATCAGCAACTCACCATAACAGTGTCAGCAGTCTACCCTGGTTCACTGTCACTATCAGCAACTCACCATAACAGTGTCAGCAGTCTACCCTGGTTCACTGTCACTATCAGCAACTCACCATAACAGTGTCAGCAGTCTACCCTGGTTCACTGTCACTATCAGCAACTCACCATAAGTGTCAGCAGTCTACCCTGGTTCACTGTCACTATCAGCAACTCACCATAAGTGTCAGCAGTCTATCCTGGTTCACGTCACTATCAGCAACTCACCATAACAGTGTCAGCAGTCTACCCTGGTTCACTGTCACTATCAGCAACTCACCATAACAGTGTCAGCAGTCTACCCTGGTTCACTGTCACTATCAGCAACTCACCATAACAGTGTCAGCAGTCTACCCTGATTCACTGTCACTATCAGCAACTCACCATAACAGTGTCAGCAGTCTACCCTGGTTCACTGTCACTATCAGCAACTCACCATAACAGTGTCAGCAGTCTACCCTGGTTCACTGTCACTAGCAACAACTCACCATAACAGTGCCAACAGATGACTCTGTATATTTACCATCACGTCTACTGAAGGGAAATAAATGGTATAAAATACCGACACAATGGAAATATAAACACAAATGCAGTATAATGTGATCCTTTATTGACAACGTTTCACCCACGCAGTGGGCTTTT
This sequence comes from Cherax quadricarinatus, assembly GCF_038502225.1. Lineage (NCBI taxonomy): Eukaryota > Metazoa > Arthropoda > Malacostraca > Decapoda > Parastacidae > Cherax > Cherax quadricarinatus. The sequence goes on from NC_091333.1 coordinate 3,649,634, forward strand.
TCAAGTCACACACGGATCTACCTGGGGTTGGAAGGTACGGGAGTATTTATAGTTCAGAACGTTGAGGTCAGGTGAAGATTGCTGCATCAGATGATCTACCGGGTGGGGTTGTAGAGTCTTGGGTAGCTAGGCGGGGATATTGGACAAGTTGTGAGTAGACCTTCTGCAGTGTTCTATGTTCTTATGTGGGATAGCGATGAAGAAGTTTCTTGGCGAGTGGTTCAGCTATGTTATAGAAGCCATTGTTCTGGTTGAAATTGTTGGTTATAGAGATAAACGATGATTCCAGGATTCTTCTGTATTGAGTGTTGTCTTCTGTGGCTATAAGTCTTGAGTTTCTGTAGTTAATTAAATGGTTGTGTGAATTGCGATGTTGTACACAGGCATTCCTTGTATCGTCAGTCCTGCTTGCATATTGGTGTTCTGAAATACGTGTTTGGAGGTCTCTTGATGTTTCGCCCACGTATAATTTGTTGCAGTCATTACAAGGGATTATGTATACCCCTGCAGAGGATGGAGGCTTGTCCTGTCTACTACTGGTGATGTCCTTGATGGTCGTGGTTGTGGAGGTAGATACTTGGAATGATGTTTTGGCAAAGATGTTGGAAACATGTTTGGCAATGGAGTTGGTGGGAAGGACTATGTATCTCTTCTCGGCAGTGTCTTCTCTGGGTGTGTTGAAGATGTTTAATGCTCGCCGTCTGCAGTCTCTGATGAAGTGACGAGGATAGTGGAGTTTGGAAAATACTTGTTCAATTATAGTGCATTCTTCCTCAAGGAACTCGTTGCTGCAGATTCTGAGTGCACGCAGGAAGAAGCCTATAATTACACCACGTTTGGTTTTGGTGTCGTGGTGAGAGTAGAAGTGGAGAAGATCGTTTTGGTTGGTGGGTTTTCGATAGACTTTAAAACGAAGTTCGTGGTCAGCTTTGCAGAGTAGAACATCAAGAAAAGGAAGAGTGTTGTCGACTTCTTCTTCAAGTGTGAATTGGATTGAAGGCTCGACCTGGTTGAGCTTGTCTTGGAGAGCTTGAACGTTGAAGCGTTTAGGAGTTATGAGGAGAATGTCGTCAACATAACGGAGCCAGGTGACAGACGAAGGAATAATGGTGGAGAAACGTTCGGCTTCTAGATGTTCCATGTATAGGTTCGCCAGGACTGCACTGAGTGGCGAACCCATGGGTAGTCCAAAAGTCTGCTGAAAGAGGTGATTTTCGAAAGAGAAACACGTAAAGCCAACACATAGTTCAACAAGGTCGATGAAATCGCTGGCTGGAATGGGAAGATCATGTGAATCGTCAATTTTCCTGCGCAAGAGATCGATGGCTTGTTTAGTAGGTACTTTAGTGAATAGGGAAGTCACGTCAAGGCTGGAAAGTTTCTTGTTCCTGATGTTGATGTTGCGAATGCGATTGAGAAGATCACCTGAGTGTTTGAGATGTGCTGGACTGATAGTGCCCAAGAGTTTAGAGAGGTGTTTGGCGAGAATTCCTGAGAGCTGGTGGGGAGCACTGCCTATTCCCGAGGATATGGGCCTCAGTGGGATACCAGGCTTGTGAGTCTTTGGCAGGCCGTACATTCTGGCAGGTCTGGGGTTGCTGGGCATGGTGTGCAGAAGTTTCTTCCCTTGTTCTGAGCCCCTCAGAATGCGGCGAGTCCTTTGAAGAAAAGTTTTAGTGAGGTTGTCCACTTGGTTAGTTGTGAGAGGTTTGTAGGTATCTGGGTCATTAAGTAGATTAAGCATTTTGTTCCTGTAATCGTCAGTGTTCATGATAACAACACCACCTCCTTTATCAGCGGTGGTGACCCTGATGGTCGTGTCTTCTGCTAAACCTTTGAGTGCATTGATGTAACGTCGAGGTATGACTGGGGAGCTGCGTGTTGAGATGGCTGCTGAGATGATGCCTTGAAGATAGCCTTTTTGGAAGTCGGAGTCATTGTGTCTGTAGTTTTTGGCGGTGAAATTGAGGTCTTGTTTTGGTTTCGCAATTCCTGTTGCGAATTTGAGGCCTAAGCTGAGGGCTTCAGTTTCTGTGGTTGACAGTGGACGAGATGAAAGATTTTGAATAATTTCAGGTCTTCCTAAACTTTTCCAATTACTATTATCGCAGAGTGTTTGTAGTTTCCAAAACGATCTTCTCCACTTCTACTCTCACCACGACACCAAAACCAAACGTGGTGTAATTATAGGCTTCTTCCTGCGTGCACTCAGAATCTGCAGCAACGAGTTCCTTGAGGAAGAATGCACTATAATTGAACAAGTATTTTCCAAACTCCACTATCCTCGTCACTTCATCAGAGACTGCAGACGGCGAGCATTAAACATCTTCAACACACCCAGAGAAGACACTGCCGAGAAGAGATACATAGTCCTTCCCACCAACTCCATTGCCAAACATGTTTCCAACATCTTTGCCAAAACATCATTCCAAGTATCTACCTCCACAACCACGACCATCAAGGACATCACCAGTAGTAGACAGGACAAGCCTCCATCCTCTGCAGGGGTATACATAATCCCTTGTAATGACTGCAACAAATTATACGTGGGCGAAACATCAAGAGACCTCCAAACACGTATTTCAGAACACCAATATGCAAGCAGGACTGACGATACAAGGAATGCCTGTGTACAACATCGCAATTCACACAACCATTTAATTAACTACAGAAACTCAAGACTTATAGCCACAGAAGACAACACTCAATACAGAAGAATCCTGGAATCATCGTTTATCTCTATAACCAACAATTTCAACCAGAACAATGGCTTCTATAACATAGCTGAACCACTCGCCAAGAAACTTCTTCATCGCTATCCCACATAAGAACATAGAACACTGCAGAAGGTCTACTCACAACTTGTCCAATATCCCCGCCTAGCTACCCAAGACTCTACAACCCCACCCGGTAGATCATCTGATGCAGCAATCTTCACCTGACCTCAACGTTCTGAACTATAAATACTCCCGTACCTTCCAACCCCAGGTAGATCCGTGTGTGACTTGAAAAAGCCCACTGCGTGGGTGAAACGTTGTCAATAAAGGATCACATTATACTGCATTTGTGTTTATATTTCCATAACTCAAAAATAGATCAGTCAAGATTATCATTTCGGCACACTGATGTTCGCTCTTGAGGCCAAGACTGACATCATACCTGAGAAGCCTGTGGGAAAACATCACAAGGGAGCCTCAACTAATTTAATTTTAACAGTATATCTGATTGGAGGGAGTATGGAGGAAGTGAGTGTGTTTACACTGCTGGGAGTTGATATGCGGCAGAAGCGGCTGTGTAAGTCGAGGTGAACCATACAACACATGAAAGGAAAAAAACAAGGCGGTGGTATTTTGAGGTATTTAGATAAATACATGAGTGGGTGTGGGAGGGTGTGAGTTGGACCTGACTAGCTTGTGCTGCTGGGTCTGGTGCCGTGCTCCTTCCTTGAGTGGAGGTGACCCGACTGGGTGGGTCATTGGGCTAATCCGGGGGGGGGGGGGAATGGACCTGCTCCGCATGGGTCAGTAGGCCTGTTGCAGTGTTCCTTCTTTCTTATGTTCTTATCTGTGTAAAGAAATTTATCTATTGAAGCAAAAATAAAGAGGGAGGTGGCGGGATTGTAGCCGAGTGCAGCTGGACCAACACTACCATGGGTGTGAGGCGTGAGTTAAACGCTGCACGGAAGTGGGAGCTGCAGACCATTGTTTAATTGACTATTACGCAGAGAAATGGGAACACAGAAATCAAAAAGACAGTCTTGGGTTATAAAAGTAAAATTCATAGGAAAAAGGAGAGGTCACTGAGGGTCGTTGGTCATTTTGAAAAGATGGAGTAACATAGGCTGACTAAAAAGGATGTACGTATATTTGGGGTGGAAGGAAGGCAGGGGTTGAGGTCATCTCAGGAAGACGAAAATTTTAAATGTTAGGGCTTGAGCATCCAGCATACATGTGTGAGAGCTTCAGAAGGGAGCGAATGTAGACAAAGAAGTAAGAGAAACCCGTTAGTAGGACTTGAGACCTGGAGGTGGAAAGTACTGTGCCTGCACTCTGAGGGGGGGGGGATGCTGTAGTTCCGAGGATCATTTGAATTATGATGTCTGTGCACCTTTGACAAGACAACTGTTGAAAGAACGATGGTGAAAGTAACATGGTTGACCCTATAATGGAGGGAGACAGTCTATATGGTAATATATATACATACTCATAATTATATATATATGTGTGTGTGTGTGTGTGTGTGTGTGTGTGTCGTGCCGAATAGGTAAAATTTGCTATTTTGGCTTAAAACGCAAACATACAGACTCGTACTGTTGGCAATTATAATTATTATTATTATCATTATTATTATTTCTTAGGGAAGTACTAAACCCGTTGGGTCATACAGCGTCTGTGGAAATGGGAAGTAATCAAGTTTGATGCAAGAAAAAGGAGGGAAGCTGTAATCTCTTTGATACAGAGCCCTTCACTGGTGTGAGGAACCTGGCATGAAGACTCACACTGTTCAACACATGAGAGGTGATCAAGCAAGTTACACCAGAAAGGGAACGACACTTTCTCTAAAGGCAGAAACTGTCACAAAACATTTTTAATATTTCCCGCTTTCCCAAGGGAAAAAATATGGAAATACTGACAAGATAGACAGCAATGCAATAACGAGAAGTGGTGAAAAAAATGAATTGAAAATATTTTTTGTCATATTAATAATCCAGGGTTCAAAAGCTGGTATAGTGTAGGTAGATGAGACACTGACCACGACGAAGCAACGAAGCAAACCCTGAAGACACGACACGACTCTAATGTTGAGTGAGTTATTTAACACAACACTCACAACCCACAGTAATGTGTCAAGAATGTGACGTCAAACTCTGGCTACATTCCTCATACAACTTTAACTCCCTACTTGATGTGCTAGAAGTCACTGATAGCATGACCATGCACTCTACCCCCAGGCAGCCTCGAAGTCACTGACAGCATGCCCATGCACTCTACCCCCAGACAACCTCGAAGTCACTGACAGCATGCCCATGCACTCTACCCCCAGACAACCTCGAAGTCACTGACAGCATGCCCATGCACTCTACCCCCAGGCAGCCTTGAAGTCACTGACAGTATGCCCATGCACTCTGCCCCCAGGCAGCCTTGAAGTCACTGACAGCATGCCCATGCACTGTACCCCCAGGCAACCTCGAAGTCACTGACAGCATGCCCATGCACTCTGCCCCCAGGCAACCCCGAAGTCACTGACAGCATCCCATGCACTCTACCCCCAAGCAACCTCGAAGTCACTAACAGCATGCCCATGCACTCTACCCCCAGGCAACCTCGAAGTCACTGACAGCATGCCCATGCACTCTGCCCCCAGGCAACCTCGAAGTCACTGACAGCATGCCCATGCACTCTGTCCCCAGGCAACCTCGAAGTCACTGACAGCATGCCCATGCACTCTGTCCCCAGGCAACCTCAAAGTCACTGACAGCATGCCCATGCACTCTGTCCCCAGGCAACCTCGAAGTCACTAACAGCATGCCCATGCACTCTACCCCCAGGCAACCTCGAAGTCACTGACAGCATGCCCATGCACTCTGCCCCCAGGCAACCTCGAAGTCACTGACAGCATGCCCATGCACTCTGTCCCCAGGCAACCTCGAAGTCACTGACAGCATGCCCATGCACTCTGTCCCCAGGCAACCTCAAAGTCACTGACAGCATGCCCATGCACTCTGTCCCCAGGCAACCTCGAAGTCACTAACAGCATGCCCATGCACTCTACCCCCAGGCAACCTCGAAGTCACTGACAGCATGCCCATGCACTCTGCCCCCAGGCAACCTCGAAGTCACTGACAGCATGCCCATGCACTCTGTCCCCAGGCAACCTCAAAGTCACTGACAGCATGCCCATGCACTCTGTCCCCAGGCAACCTCAAAGTCACTGACAGCATGCCCATGCACTCTGTCCCCAGGCAACCTCGAAGTCACTGACAGCATGCCCATGCACTCTACCCCTAAGCAACCTCGAAATCAGTGACAGCATGCCCATACTGGGTATGGGGGGTACATAATATATCTATCACTCTAAATATCATGCCCATGTACTCTGCCCCCAAACGGTCCAATATCTACAAACAACTGGTACCAGTTGAAGCCAATCAGAGAACATTCAGTTGAAGCCAGAGAGCATTCAGTTGAAGCCAGAGAGCATTCAGTTGAAGCCAATCAGAGAGCATTCAGTTGAAGCCAATCAGAGAGCATTCAGTTGAAGTCAGTAAGCATTCAGTTGAAGGCATGAACACGGTCTGGCTTATGTCTCCCACAGTCTGACACGTAGTAAAACTTTGCACACAGAATGAATAAGGAGTTGCAAGCGGAAGTAGGTGAAGGCTGACGGCTGAATGGTTGTTGCTGTGTGAGTGTGAGAGCGAGAGAGCGAGGGAGAGAGATGGAGGGAGAGAGGGAGGGGGGAGAATGTTTTCCCCTAGAATGTGTGTCACTTGTGTGTGTGTGTGTGTGTGGTGTGGGTGCAAGTGAAGTGTGTTGATATTTGTTTAAGACTGAAGTGGAGAGGCGTGTTGTGCTAGGCACTGCTTAATAGTGAGTTTAATCACTGTGTGGGCTGGTGTGTGTGTGTGTGTGTGTGTGTGTGTGTGTGTGTGTGTGTGTGTGTGTGTGTGTGTGTGTGTGTGTGTGTGTGTGTGTGTGTGTACTCACCTAGTTGTGGTTGCAGGGGTCGATTCACAGCTCCTGACCCCGCCTCTTCACTGGTCGCTCCATGAGCTTTATCATACCTCTTGACAGTTGTGTTGTAGAGGTGTGAGCTTTGCTCACACCTCTACAACACAACTGTCATCGAAGATTTGTTAAGTTATACCATGACTTAAGGAAAGATCCTGGACTTCACCTTACGAAACAAAACAAATGCGATAATAATTATGGACAAGGTAGATTATAGGGTAAAAACGAACATATTAGAAGACAGGGGAAGTTAGGTGCCTCTCGGAGGACTGTAGTACACTGTCTTAACCACAGCTGCTCTGGTTTATCTGTTTGTTATTTATTATAACTTTGATCTCTGCTGTGAAGGATACCTTTGTATTTTTTTAATAATGTATCCAGCTGTGTCTCCTATCTTGTTTCTTTTATCTTGCAGTGTTTGAGTATAAATATTACTTTATGAGATCACCACTGTTGCTGGTGCAACGTTTGTTGGGGGTGGTGCAACGTTTGTTGGTGGTGGTGCAACGTTTGTTGTTGGTGGTGCAACGTTTGTTGGTGGTGGTGCAACGTTTGTTGGTGGTGGTGCAACGTTTGTTGGTGGTGGTGCAACGTTTGTTGGTGGTGGTGCAACGTTTGTTGGTGGTGGTGCAACGTTTGTTGGTGGTGGTGCAACGTTTGTTGGTGGTGGTGCAACGTTTGTTGGTGGTGGTGCAACGTTTGTTGGGGGTGGTGCAACGTTTGTTGGTGGTGGTGCAACGTTTGTTGGTGGTGGTGCAACGTTTGTTGGTGGTGGTGCAACGTTTGTTGGTGGTGCAACCTTTGTTGGTGGTGGTGCAACCTTTGTTGGTGGTGGTGCAACGTTTGTTGGTGGTGGTGCAACGTTTGTTGGTGGTGGTGCAACCTTTGTTGGTGGTGGTGCAACGTTTGTTGGTGGTGCAACCTTTGTTGGTGGTGGTGCAACGTTTGTTGGTGGTGGTGCAACCTTTGTTGGTGGTGGTGCAACGTTTGTTGGTGGTGGTGCAACCTTTGTTGTTGGTGGTGCAACGTTTGTTGGTGGTGCAACCTTTGTTGGTGGTGGTGCAACGCTTGTTGGTGGTGGTGCAAGCTTTGTTGGTGGTGGTGCAACCTTTGTTAGTGGTGGTGCAACGTTTGTTGGTGGTGGTGCAACCTTTGTTGGTGGTGGTGCAACCTTTGTTAGTGGTGGTGCAACGTTTGTTGGTGGTGGTGCAACCTTTGTTGTTGGTGGTGCAACGTTTGTTGGTGGTGCAACCTTTGTTGGTGGTGGTGCAACGTTTGTTGGTGGTGGTGCAACCTTTGTTGGTGGTGGTGCAACCTTTGTTAGTGGTGGTGCAACGTTTGTTGGTGGTGGTGCAAAACTCAGTTTCCTCTTCAAACTACGGGTTAGTTGTTAACTGTTCCAACCACGGTGCTACCACGTGACTTGTTCTTTCTTGACCACGTGTTAGGTATCACATCGACCACCTGGTCGGACACACTCGTTAACCCCGTCACATCGACAGCACAGACAAGGCTGACTGGCCAATTCAAGAAATGATTTTGGAGTACTAGACAAAACACACGTCTTTGAGTATGCTGCGCCAGCATGGAGCCCACACCTGGTCAAGCACGTACACGGGCTTCACAATGCCCACCGCTACACAACCAGAATAGTTCTTTAACTGATTGATATGCACGGTGAAAAGCGACTATAGGTATTCTCTGACGACCTTGAGAGAAGAATGGGACTGTCTACATATCAATCTGTATCTCTCTCTCTCTCTCTCTCTCTCTCTCTCTCCACATATATATGTAGTGCCGAATAGGTAAAACTGGTCAATTAGCAAGAACTCATTTAAAATTAAGTTTTTTCTAAAAATTTATCTTTATACGTTTAAAGATATATATTTTTTTTCATTTATGTTAATGTAAAAATTAATAATTTTGTACCAAAAAACCTTAGAAAACTTACCTAACCTTATTATAACAAGCGCAATTTAATTTAACCTAATCCAACTAAATATATTTTAGGTAAGTTTACAATAATTTACTAATAAACAAATACAATGAAATATTATTTTTTTGTTAGGTTAAGAATGATTTTTGCGAAATTATTGCATACACAAATTTTCGCTTATCTTATTCGGCAAGAAGAGCGCTGCTATATAAGCCAAAGCCGCAAGGTTTACCTATTCGGGGCCAAACTGCAGTAGGCCAGGATTGGACCCCACGACACACTGTCCCGCCTCAAGAGACAACACAAAGTACTTGTCACCCTATCCACTCCGCCATCGATCCTACAAACAAAATGAGCCTAGCAAACTAGACTTGTTTCATGTTGCAAGGACACTCGTGTCAGTGGATGTTCATGGGGTCGAATCCTGGCCTGCTGCAGTTTGGTAAATGATTCAATACCACATGTTTCATGGTTTCATTGTTATATATATATATATATATATATATATATATATATATATATATATATATATATATATATATATATATATATATATATATATTCTTCTATTTTCTTTCTAGTTCTTGTTCTTGTTTATTTCCTCTTACCTCCATGGGGAAGTGGAACAGAATTCTTCCTCCGTAAGCCATGCGTGTTGTAAGAGGCGACTAAAATGCCGGGAGCAAGGAGCTAGTAACCCCTTCTCCTGTATATATTACTAAATTTAAAAAGAGAAACTTTAGTTTTTTCTTTTGCGCCACCCTGCCTCGGTGGGATACGGCTGGTATGTTGAAAGAAAGAAATATATATATATATATATATATATATATATATATATATATATATATATATATATATATATATATATATATATATATATATATAAGAATGAAACACTTCAGTAGTAAACATAAACACTGGTTTAAAAAGACAGGTCAGCAAGCACTAGGACATATTAGAAAAAGTTTCGGTCGTCCTGGTTGTTGCTCACGCGTCTTATTAAACCAATTTGTTGGTGTCACTTACCAAAGTTTATACCAAATATCAATACACACACACATACATACACACACACACACACATACACACACACACACACACACACACACACACACACACACACACACACACACATACACACACACACGTGACACACATACTAAGAAGAAAACTTTAGAATCTCTCTCAAGACAATAACAATCACTTAACCGTCAACCTTCACTTCATTCCTCCGTCAACTCCTTACAAATTCCCCACCACTTTCCCGAACATGCTGCACATTGAGACGTTATCTTGAAAATGATCAATGTTGCAGGTGATGTTGCATGCTTCGGTGAGTGACCACTACCCAGTCTCCTCCACTCCCACCAGTGTGGAGTTTCAAGTACATACGTTATTCTAGAAGTTAGGTTAACATCTTTGTTATGCATCCCATATACCCACCTGGCAGGAGGTTGTTAAAAGATTACAGAGCTACATAATGGGTCCAGGGACTGTACCTCAACATTACAGAAGCACATAGTGGGTCCAGGGACTGTACCTCAACATTACAGAGGTACATAACGGGTCCAGGGACTGTACCTCAACATTACAGAGGCACATAATGGGTCCAGGGACTGCACCTCAACATTACAGAGGTACATAACGGGTCCAGGGAGTGGACCCCAAAGTTTTGAGAGCTGAACACGTTACAAAGGTAATGAGCTATTTACATGTGTATATCTGGTCACAATCTTAACTTAGAGGCAGGTATGCTCTCAGTGTATATACACTGACAAAAGTGCATGTCTCAGTGTATATACACCGAGAAACAGGTATGCTCCCAGTGTATATACACCGAAAGGCGTGTATCTCTGCATACTGAGAGGATTACACAGGAGTACACACAAAGAATGAAGTGGATTATGTGGATTGAGAGGTGGATGACAGTCCTAATAATATCCCCCAGCCCTCAGAATGACATGTGCACCTCCCCCAGCCCTCAGAATGACATGTGCACCTCCCCCAGCCCTCAGAATGACATGTGCACCTCCCCCAGCACTCAGAATGACATGTGCACCTCCCCCAGCCCTCAGAATGACATGTGCAACTCCCCCAGCCCTCAGAATTACATGTGCACCTCCCCCAGCACTCAGAATGACATGTGCACCTCCCGCAGCCCTCAGAATGACATGTGCACCTCCCCAGCCCTCAGAATGACATGTGCACCTCCCCCAACCCTCAGAATGACATGTGCGCTTCCCCCAGCCCTCAGAATGACATGTGCACCTCCCCCAGCCCTCAGAATGACATGTGCACCTCCCCCAGCCCTCAGAATGACATTTGCACCTCCCCCAGCCCTCAGAATGACATGTGCACCTCCCCAAGCCCTCAGAATGACATGTGCACCTCCCCTAGCCCTCAGAATGACATGTGCACCTCACCCAGCCCTCAGAATGACATGTGCACCTCCCCCAGCCCTCAGAATGACATGTGCGCTTCCCCCAGCCCTCAGAATGACATGTGCACCTCCCCCAGCCCTCAGAATGACATGTGCACCTCCCCCAGCCCTCAGAATGACATGTGCGCTTCCCCCAGCCCTCAGAATGACAAGTGCGCTTCCCCCAGCCCTCAGAATGACATGTGCACCTCCCCCAGCACTCAGAATGACATGTGCACCTCCCCCAGCCCTCAGAATGACATGTGCGCTTCCCCCAGCACTCAGAATGACATGTGCACCTCCCCCAGCACTCAGAATGACATGTGCACCTCCCCCAGCCCTCAGAATGACATGTGCGCTTCCCCCAGCCCTCAGAATGACATGTGCGCTTCCCCCAGCCCTCAGAATGACATGTGCGCTTCCCCCAGCCCTCAGAATGACATGTGCACCTCCCCCAGCCCTCAGAATGACATGTACACCTCCACCAGCCCTGGGAATGACATGTACACCTCCACCAGCCCTGGGAATGACATGTGCACCTCCACCAGCCCTGGGAATGACATGTGCACCTCCCCCAGTCCTCAGAATGACATGTACACCTCCACCAGCCCTGGGAATGACATGTACACCTCCACCAGCCCTGGGAATGACATGTACACCTCCACCAGCCCTGGGAATGACATGTACACCTCCACCAGCCCTGGGAATGACATGTACACCTCCACCAGCCCTGGGAATGACATGTACACCTCCACCAGTCCTGGGAATGACATGTACACCTCCACCAGCCCTGGGAATGACATGTACACCTCCACCAGTCCTCAGAATGACATGTACACCTCCACCAGCCCTGGGAATGACATGTACACCTCCACCAGTCCTGGGAATGACATGTACACCTCCACCAGCCCTGGGAATGACATGTACACCTCCACCAGCCCTGGGAATGACATGTGCACCTCCACCAGCCCTGGGAATGACATGTACACCTCCACCAGTCCTCAGAATGACATGTACACCTCCACCAGCCCTGGGAATGACATGTGCACCTCCCCCAGTCCTCAGAATGACATGTACACCTCCACCAGCCCTGGGAATGACATGTGCACCTCCCCCAGTCCTCAGAATGACATGTACACCTCCACCAGCCCTGGGAATGACATGTACACCTCCCCCAGTCCTCAGAATGACATGTGCACCTCCACCAGCCCTGGGAATGACATGTGCACCTCCCCCAGTCCTCAGAATGACATGTACACCTCCACCAGCCCTGGGAATGACATGTACACCTCCACCAGCCCTGGGAATGACATGTACACCTCCACCAGCCCTGGGAATGACATGTGCACCTCCCCCAGTCCTCAGAATGACATGTACACCTCCACCAGCCCTGGGAATGACATGTACACCTCCACCAGCCCTGGGAATGACATGTACACCTCCACCAGCCCTGGGAATGACATGTACACCTCCACCAGCCCTGGGAATGACATGTACACCTCCACCAGCCCTGGGAATGACATGTACACCTCCACCAGCCCTGGGAATGACATGTACACCTCCACCAGTCCTCAGAATGACATGTACACCTCCACCAGCCCTGGGAATGACATGTACACCTCCACCAGCCCTGGGAATGACATGTACACCTCCACCAGCCCTGGGAATGACATGTACACCTCCACCAGTCCTGGGAATGACATGTACACCTCCACCAGCCCTGGGAATGACATGTACACCTCCACCAGCCCTGGGAATGACATGTACACCTCCACCAGTCCTCAGAATGACATGTACACCTCCACCAGTCCTGGGAATGACATGTACACCTCCACCAGCCCTGGGAATGACATGTACACCTCCCCCAGTCCTCAGAATGACATGTACACCTCCACCAGCCCTGGGAATGACATGTACACCTCCACCAGCCCTGGGAATGACATGTACACCTCCACCAGCCCTGGGAATGACATGTACACCTCCCCCAGTCCTCAGAATGACATGTACACCTCCACCAGCCCTGGGAATGACATGTACACCTCCACCAGCCCTGGGAATGACATGTACACCTCCACCAGCCCTGGGAATGACATGTACACCTCCACCAGCCCTGGGAATGACATGTGCACCTACCCCAGTCCTCAGAATGACATGTACACCTCCACCAGCCCTGGGAATGACATGTACACCTCGCCAAGTCCCGGACATAACAAGGGCACTTACAAAGACCATACCTGAAACAACACATTTCCTTCTCTGTTCTTCAGTTATTCCTTAACCCACATTTATAAATGGCCCTGATCTCCCAGCCTCACTAAATGGCTCTGACCTCACATCCTCACTAAATGGCCCTGACCTCCCATCCTCAGTAAATGACCCTGACCTCCCATCCTCACTAAATGGCCCTGACCTCCAATCTTCACTAAATGGCTCTGACCTATCCCCACTAAATGGCCCTGACCTATCCTCATTAAATGGCCCTGACCTGCCATCTTCATTAAATGGCCCTGACCTCCCATCATCAGTAACTGGCCCTGACCTCCCATCATCAGTAAATGGCTCTGACCTCCCAACCTCAGTAAATGGCCCTGACCTCCCATCCTCACTAAATGACCCCTGACCTCCCATCTTCACTAAATGGCCCTGACCTATCCTCACTAAATGACCCTGACCTATCCTCATTAAATGGCCCTAACCTATCCTCACTAAATGGCCCTGACCTTTCCTCAATAAATGGCCCTGACCTATCCTCACTAATAGCCCTGACCTGCCATCCTCATTTAATGGCCCTGACCTGCCATCCTCATTAAATCCTCATGACATACCTTGTCCTTGTAAAGCGTCACTTAAGCGTATATAAGAAGGATGAGTTCTGCCATTTAATACGTTTAGGAAAAAACTCCAGAAACAATAAGACACTCGTGGAACACTTGGGAATCTCTACTGAGGACACGTTTCGCCAATAAGTGTTTCGCCCAGTATAGTACAAGTGTCTCAGTCTTCAACCTGACGGTTTACTAAACCACTCACATCACAAATGTGCATTAAACTTATTCTTCCTAAAATTCCCTAAGGTTTAAAGAACGTTTTCTAATTGTAGCTGCAGGGGTCGAGATTCAGCTCCTGTGTGTGTGTGTGTGTGTGTGTGTGTGTGTGTGTGTGTGTGTGAGGGATGAATCAACACGATATACAAATCAATATTTCAAAAAGGTAAGTAGTGTACATTTCAAGCAAACACTGACACCATCTTCAGTAAACTATAAAGTGTATAATGAGACGACGTTGATATTAACACTCGGGTCACGTGCCGTGACGAGTCTCGGTCCTCATGGCAATGGTAGTGATGATATCAGGTTCCCAATGGCAGTGTCACATGCTGAAACTGGGTCAGGTTGCAAGCACTGCCAACTGGGTCAAGATGCAAGCTTCACCAACCAATTGGGTCAGGTTGTGTGTGTGTGTGTGTGTGTGTGTGTGTGTGTCCACTAGTTTCGGAGTTCACTTACTCTATCAACAATGTACAAAATCAAAGAAAATCAGTTATAATAATCAGATAGAAATAAGTAAAAAAAAAAAAGAGCGAAAAGAATAAAGAAGAAAAATAAGATCAAATAAAACAAGAAAGAAAATAAACTCTTCCGAGTGTTTATTATTACGGTGGGAAGCTGCGTCTCTAATGTTGTGGACTCTCCTGGTGCTGACTCAGTGATATCAGAACGACTGGACAACACAGTGAACGATGTCATCTCTTTAGGCACTTGCACAAGGCACCATAGAAGTCACTCAAGACCTTGACAGAACTAAGGTCCAGGCACTGGAATACTGGCGCTTCTTTTATCCTAGTAACGTGGGTTTGCCTCTGAATGACCAGATTTATACCAGAAGATGTGATAACTTGAATGATGTTGATAAATGGTTTAGAGAATCGACAAGTTGATAAATTAGACACAGAGCAACACTTGGGTATCTTTATTGAGGAAACGTTTCGCCACACAGTGGCTTCATCAGTCCTATACAAAGAAGAATGATGAAGATCAGGAGTTTGAGGATATCAATCTTGAGAGGACTGATGGACTGATTACATCGACTCCAAGCTGAGGGACTGATTACCTCAGACTTCTTCTGATCTTCACCATTCTTCATTGTACAGAACTGATGAAGCCACTATGTGGCGAAATGTCTCCTCAGTAAAGATACCCACGTGTGTCTAATTTATCAATTTGAATGATACTCTTGTGTGTTACATGGGAACTCCACCAGCCAACTGGTAAGGTGGAGTGACGTCTGCTTAGCTACTAGTGAAGCAGACACACACAAACGTAAAGGCCTGGAGGCTGCTTTAATTTCCTATTTGAGACAACAACACAAAACAAGAGTAGCAGCTTCATCATCTACGAGGAATCAGCACAGATCCTCCTGCAAACAAAACTCACCACTTTAAATCTAACACCAAGATCAATATTACTACTGGCTTACCCTCTACCACCACTACCTTCAAGAATGCACCACCTGGGAGGCACCTCACCTTCCTTTGTATACCCTCTGCCTCTCATGTACTATAAGGTTTGCAATGAAGTGACAAAACTCCAAGTGAGCGAAATGTAGTAGCAATGTCTATCAACTGCACAGTGATCAACTTACCTAACATACTGCCAGTAGTTTTACGGCTAGGAGCAGTAATACCTCAGCTTGTTTACAAGCTAAGAATTTACAAGCTAAGAGCTATTATCCTACCGCAGCTCATTCCAGACTAAGAGGTGTTATCCTACTTCAGCACACTGACAGGCTTATATCTGTTATCCAAGCACAGATCATTTCCAAGGTACATCATTATCCTCCAGGATCGCAGCCACAACAGTTCATTAACACCCAGGCACCTATTTACTGTTAGATGAACATCGTCAGCAGGTGTAAGGATACTTGCCTATTCGTTTCCCAAGATTGAACCCAGGTCTTTCGCTTGTGAGACAGAGACACTACCACTTCAGCTGAAAATTAGACACATGTGCAACATCTGGGTATCTTTATTGTAGACGTTTCGCCATCCAGTGGCTTATCAATACAAATTCAAGGACATAATTGGAAGAGAGTAGAAGCACTCAGTGAGGAGCACTCCAAGGCTGAGGGACTGATTACCTCATCTTTTGTATGTAGTTTTAATGTCTTCCAATTATGTCCTTGAATTTGTATTATTAAAGTCACTGGATGGCAAAACGTCTACAATAAAGATACCCAGATGCAGCACATGTGTCTAATTTTCATCTTTCCGGCACTGTACACCATACATATACAACTTCAGTTACAAGTATTTCTTCCAATGGTGAATATTTTCACCGGAAATGTGGGTGACATACGAGTAGAACACACTCTGTGGTCTACCTGCGGTCTACCGGAGGTCTGCCGGAGGTCATGACACCAGCTGCCCGGTCCCAGACCAGGCCGGTTCTCTCTCTTATTGCATTCACATGTATCACCTGGAAGGTGGTACATGTATCACCAGGTAGGTGGTACATGTATCACCAGGAAAGTGGTACATGTATCACCAGGAAGGTGGTACATGTATCACCTGGAAGGTGGTACATGTATCACCAGGAAGGTGGTACATGTATCACCAGGAAGGTGGTACATGTATCACCAGGAAGGTGGTACATGTATCACCAGGAAGGTGGTACATGTATCACCAGGAAGGTGGTACATGTATCACCAGGAAGGTGGTACATGTATCACCAGGAAGGTGGTACATGTATCACCAGGTAAGTATCACCAGTAGGTACATGTATCACCAGGAAGGTGGTACATGTATCACCAGGAAGGTGGTACATGTATCACCAGGAAGGTGGTACATGTATCACCAGGAAGGTGGTACATGTATCACCAGGAAGGTGGTACATGTATCACCAGGAAGGTGGTACATGTATCACCAGGAAGGTGGTACATGTATCACCAGGAAGGTGGTACATGTATCACCAGGAAGGTGGTACATGTATCACCAGGAAGGTGGTACATGTATCACCAGGAAGGTGGTACATGTGTCACCAGAAAGGTGGTACATGTGTCACCAGGAAGGTGGTACATGTATCACCAGGAAGGTGGTACATGTATCACCAGGAAGGTGGTACATGTGTCACCAGGAAGGTGGTACATGTATCACCAGGAAGGTGGTACATGTATCACCAGGAAGGTGGTACATGTATCACCAGGAAGGTGGTACATGTGTCACCAGGAAGGTGGTACATGTATCACCAGGAAGGTGGTACATGTGTCACCAGGAAGGTGGTACATGTATCACCAGGAAGGTGGTACATGTATCACCAGGAAGGTGGTACATGTGTCACCAGGAAGGTGGTACATGTGTCACCAGGAAGGTGGTACATGTGTCACCAGGAAGGTGGTACATGTATCACCAGGAAGGTGGTACATGTGTCACCAGGAAGGTGGTACATGTGTCACCAGGAAGGTGGTACATGTGTCACCAGGAAGGTGGTACATGTATCACCAGGAAGGTGGTACATGTGTCACCAGGAAGGTGGTACATGTGTTTACCTGGAGTTTACCTGGAGAGAGTTTCGGGGGTCAACGCCCCCGCGGCCCGGTCTGTGACCAGGCCTCCTGGTGGATCAGCGCCTGATCAACCAGGCTGTTGCTGCTGGCTGCACGCAAACCAACGTACGAGCCACAGCCCGGCTGATCAGGAACTGCCTTTAGGTGCTTGTCCAGTGCCAGCTTGAAGACTGCCAGGGGTCTGTTGGTAATCCCCCTTATGTGTGCTGGGAGGCAGTTGAACAGTCTCGGTCCCCTGACACTTATTGTATGGTCTCTTAACGTGCTAGTGACACCCCTGCTTTTCATTGGGGGGATGGTGCATCGTCTGCCAAGTCTTTTGCTTTCGTAGTGAGTGATTTTCGTGTGCAAGTTCGGTACTAGTCCCTCTAGGATTTTCCAGGTGTATATAATCATGTATCTCTCCCTCCTGCGTTCCAGGGAATACAGGTTTAGAAACCTCAAGCGCTCCCAGTAATTGAGGTGTTTTATCTCCGTTATGCGCGCCGTGAAAGTTCTCTGTACATTTTCTAGGTCGGCAATTTCACCTGCCTTGAAAGGTGCTGTTAGAGTGCAGCAATATTCCAGCCTAGATAGAACAAGTGACCTGAAGAGTGTCATCATGGGCTTGGCCTCCCTAGTTTTGAAGGTTCTCATTATCCATCCTGTCATTTTTCTAGCAGATGCGATTGATACAATGTTATGGTCCTTGAAGGTGAGATCCTCCGACATAATCACTCCCAGGTCTTTGACGTTGGTGTTTCGCTCTATTTTGTGGCCAGAATTTGTTTTGTACTCTGATGAAGATTTAATTTCCTCATGTTTACCATATCTGAGTAATTGAAATTTCTCATCGTTGAACTTCATATTGTTTTCTGCAGCCCACTGAAAGATTTGGTTGATGTCCGCCTGGAGCCTTGCAGTGTCTGCAATGGAAGACACTGTCATGCAGATTCGGGTGTCATCTGCAAAGGAAGACACGGTGCTGTGGCTGACATCCTTGTCTATGTCGGATATGAGGATGAGGAACAAGATGGGAGCTAGTACTGTGCCTTGTGGAACAGAGCTTTTCACCGTAGCTGCCTCGGACTTTACTCTGTTGACGACTACTCTCTGTGTTCTGTTAGTGAGGAAATTATAGATCCATCGACCAACTTTTCCTGTTATTCCTTTAGCGCGCATTTTGTGCGCTATTACGCCATGGTCACACTTGTCGAAGGCTTTTGCAAAGTCTGTATATATTACATCTGCATTCTTTTTGTCTTCTAGTGCATTTAGGACCTTGTCGTAGTGATCCAGTAGTTGAGACAGACAGGAGCGACCTGTTCTAAACCCATGTTGCCCTGGGTTGTGTAACTGATGGGTTTCTAGATGGGTGGTGATCTTGCTTCTTAGGACCCTTTCAAAGATTTTTATGATATGGGATGTTAGTGCTATTGGTCTGTAGTTCTTTGCTGTTGCTTTACTGCCCCCTTTGTGGAGTGGGGCTATGTCTGTTGTTTTTAGTAACTGAGGGACGACCCCCGTGTCCATGCTCCCTCTCCATAGGATGGAAAAGGCTCGTGATAGGGGCTTCTTGCAGTTCTTGATGAACACAGAGTTCCATGAGTCTGGCCCTGGGGCAGAGTGCATGGGCATGTCATTTATCGCCTGTTCGAAGTCATTTGGCGTCAGGATAACATCGGATAGGCTTGTGTTAATCAAATTTTGTGGCTCTCTCATAAAAAATTCATTTTGATCTTCGACTCTCAGTCTGGTTAGCGGCTTGCTAAAAACTGAGTCATATTGGGACTTGAGTAGCTCACTCATTTCCTTGCTGTCATCTGTGTAGGACCCATCTTGTTTAAGTAGGGGCCCAATACTGGACGTTGTTCTCGATTTTGATTTGGCATAGGAGAAGAAATACTTTGGGTTTCTTTCGATTTCATTTATGGCTTTTAGTTCTTCCCGCGATTCCTGACTCCTAAAGGATTCTTTTAGCTTAAGTTCGATGCTTGCTATTTCTCTGACCAGTGTCTCCCTGCGCATTTCTGATATATTGACCTCTTTTAGCCGCTCTGTTATTCTTTTCCGTCGCCTGTAAAGGGAGCGCCTGTCTCTTTCTATTTTACATCTACTCCTCCTTTTTCTTAGAGGAATAAGCCTTGTGCATACATCGAGTGCCACCGAGTTAATCTGTTCTAGGCATAAGTTTGGGTCTGTGTTGCTTAGTATATCTTCCCAGCTTATATCGGTTAGGACTTGGTTTACTTGGTCCCACTTTATGTTTTTGTTATTGAAGTTGAATTTGGTGAATGCTCCCTCGTGACTAGTCTCATTTTGTCGGTCTGAGGCTCCACGCATACATGTCTGAACCTCAATTATGTTGTGATCTGAGTATATTGTTTTTGATATGGTGACATTTCTTATCAGATCATCATTGTTAGTGAAGATGAGGTCTAGTGTATTCTCCAGTCTAGTAGGCTCTATTATTTGCTGGTTTAAATTGAATTTTGTGCAGAGATTTAAAAGCTCGTGTGAGTGTGAGTTTTCATCAGAGCTGCCTCCTGGTGTTATTACTGCAACAATATTATTTGCTATATTCCTCCATTTTAGGTGCCTTAAGTTGAAATCCCCCAGGAGCAAGATGTTGGGTGCAGGAGCTGGAAGATTTTCCAGACAGTGGTCAATTTTTAACAGCTGTTCCTGGAATTGCTGGGATGTTGCATCCGGAGGCTTGTAGACTACCACAATGACTAGGTTTTGGTTCTCGACCTTTACTGCTAAAACTTCCACTACGTCATTTGAGGCATTAAGCAGTTCTGTGCAAACAAGTGACTCTGCAATGTACAGGCCAACCCCCCCCTTTTGCCTGTTCACTCTGTCACATCTGTATAGGTTGTAACCTGGGATCCATATTTCGTTGTCCAAGTGATCCTTTATGTGGGTCTCAGTGAAAGCCGCGAACATTGCCTTTGCCTCTGCAAGCAGTCCACGGATGAAAGGTATTTTGTTGTTTATTGCTGGCTTTAGACCCTGTATATTTGCAAAGAAGAATGTTATCGGACTGGTGGTATTGTTGGTACTGGGGGGGGATTTTTTTCCGGCATTAGTATCTGTATCTGTTGGTTTGGAGTGGAGGCCATCGACTGTGGTTCCACTCCAGGAATGACTGGATTTGGTGTACGATTTCTGCCATTTCCTGCCAGTTTTTTTTCCTTCCTGGCACTAAAAAACCTCTCCCTCTTGAGTGGCTGTGGCTACCCAGGTTTTCCCATGGCCTGGATGTTTTGTATCTTTTTGTCCCCTTTAGATGGTATGCCTGGCAATTTAAGTTATAGCACAGTCTTTCCTGTACTGAAGAGGTACACATTTCAGGGTGAAAAAGCTTACAGGAAGGGAGTTTGCATTTTCCTGTTGTCATATGGGCATGACATTTTCTAGGGTGGTCATAGTTGCATGTCCCATCTGTTTTTCCAGATTTCCCATGCCAGCAGATACCAAGTGCATAGTATGTGCACAGGCTTGGTTTCCGTTTGCCTTGGGTTTCTGTGACTGTATTCCCTGTTGGTGCATGTTTCCCTGTCTTATTCCTATCCTCCTTAGCACCAACAATGGAGCTCCCACCAGTTGTTTTTGGTAATTTATCCTCACTATTGCTATTGGAGTCCTCTTGTTTGCTATTTCCTGCGGTATTTCTGGTTTGCAATATTGGTTTTATCTTATCTTTGACTACACTTGTTTCCCTACTATGGCTCCTGTCCTCTATGAGGTCATTTATATGTATTCCTTCCTGCGTATAATTCCCGACTACCTGGACAAAATCTCCAGCTTCACCATTACTGTCTACCAGGACAGTATCTCCAGCTTCACCATTTCTGTCTCCCAGGACAGCACCTCCAGCTTCACCATTACTGTCTCCCAGGACAGTATCTCCAGCTTCACCATTACTGTCTCCCAGGACAGCACCTCCAGCTGTCACCAGGAAGGTGGTACATGTATCACCAGGAAGGTGGTACATGTATCACCAGGTAGGTGGTACATGTATCACCAGGTAGGTGGTACATGTATCACCAGGAAGGTGGTACATGTGTCACCAGGAAGGTGGTACATGTGTCACCAGGAAGGTGGTACATGTGTCACCAGGAAGGTGGTACATGTATCACCAGGTAGGTGGTACATGTATCACCAGGAAGGGAAGACATTTGAGAGACCGGGAGATGAATTCAGTATTAATACAGTTCAGTATACAGAGGCAGAGATCAGGTCACATCAATATTGCTTTGATTGTCGGGTCGTACCTCCCCCTTCCTCCAGCGCCATCACCATCACCACATTACCACCTCCCCTATCACCACTAACCCCATCACCACCACTCTCCAAGACACCCCTTCCTTAATAGCACATCCATACTATAGTCACGCATTCACTAATTCACACTTTTTGCAAAGGCTGCACCTTGCTTACTAGGTTACCTCCGCAAACCTTCCCTCCCCCACACACACAACAGGCCAAGTTACACAAATAACCCGCACATAAAAGAGAGAAGCTTACGACGACGTTTCGGTCCGACTTGGACCATTGACAAAGTCACACTGGACCATTGACAAAGTTACTTTGTCAATGGTCCAAGTCGGACCGAAACGTCGTCGTAAGCTTCTCTCTTTTATGTGCGGGTTATTTGTGTATCGTTCCAGTCACGGTATTGTGCCTTTTTGTTATTTATTAACAGGCCAAGTGTCTAATCGACAGGTGCCTATGAGAAAATAGTAACTGATATATGTAAGAGTAGCTTTCAAGAAAGATTTATTTCGGGCTCTAGACATAGTTTAAAAAAATAAAATAGTATGACAGAGTTCAAGAGGCTTCAGAGAAAATCCAGCAAGAGGCAAGGCCAGGAGCTGCGACGCGACCTCTTCAACTACAAATTGATGAATACAAATAGGTATGTACTTACACACACACTTTTCTCTAGAACTAAAAATAGGAAATCATAAATATACGTAACAGAGATTCAGTATGCATGTAAATCATACATACATTTCAACATTATCGTAGTCATACCTCCAATCTTGAGGCACATGACCATTTTCTTTGTCCAAACAACCTCACTGAACTTATGGCTAATGGTAGATTAAACAGCGAAAACTTAACATTATCTTATTATAATAAATTGACTAAGACCTAGTGCATGTTTATGACTGTTAAGGGTGCGTGTGATTGCAAGCTCAAGTGGTACAGCCCCTGGGGACAAATTCAATGGTACAGCCCCTGGGGACAAATTCAGTAGTACATTATTATTATTATAATCAAGGGGGAAGCGCTAAACCCGGAGGATTATAAAGCACCTGGGGGGGGGATGTGGAAGGCATTCAGGCTTAATTTGGGGAAGTGGAGCACAGATCCAATTCCCTAAATCAAGAGCCCCTCACCAACATCAAGGAACCTTCCTTGAGGGGTTCAGTAGTACAGCCCCTGGGGACATATTCAGTGGTACAGCGCCCCGGGGGTGAATTCTAAGAGGGAAGAAATGCACTGAATAACAAGGAGTTTTCTATGAAGTGGTTATATATGTCACCTTAATTGTATAATATACTGTACTCCGCTTTATAGAAATAAGGTTTGTTTATAGTTAGGGATGGGGCGATACCAAACCTTCTGCCTACACCAATACCAGGAAAATTAGCCGATACCCCCCCCCTGACACTGATACTCTGTAACACTCCTACTCCAGTCTTATAACTGTGCTGCCCTAGTTTGCCTAGCACTAAACCTAAGAGTTTATTCGCCTGCTGTGTGGATGGTATCCTGGGGAAGAGGACGTCAGGCCCTCAAGGATCCCAGTGGAAATAAGTCACTTTATCTGACTTTTTGGGTTATCCTGGGTTATCCTGGGTTTACACTACTACTACCGGGCCGCGGGGGCGCTGACCCCTGAAACCCTCTCCAGGTATCTCCAGAGCTAACAGAGTAATTCGTTAAGGCCTTGGACAAAGATGGCAACTGCTTCAAATACATGTGTAGATCGTTCCCTGGACTAACCCCTTAAGGGAGGTTCCTTGACGCTGGTGAGGGGCTCTTGATCTAGGGAATTGGACCTATGCTCCGGTTCCCTGAATTGAGCCTGAATACCTTCCATATTCCCCCCACATGCGCTGTATAATCCTACGGGTTTAGCGCTCCCCCATGATTATAATAATAATCCATGGACTAAGCATGGAAAAACTGAAAGCTGGAATCTTTGACGGTCCTCAAATTCGAAAACTTATCAAGAATTATAATTTCACAAAATGTATGAATGGTATTGAAGTTCATGCATGGTGACGTTATGTGTCAGTTGTCCAGAACTTCTTGGGTAATCACAAAGCAGACAATTATGACGAACTGGTGCGAAACATGCTGACAAGCTTGAAGAATTTAGGTACTAATATGAGCATCAAGGTTCACTTTCTGCATAGCCACCTAGACAGATTTCCACATAATCTTGGTGAGGTGAGTGAGGGAACAAGGGGAGAGGTTCCAGCAAGATATAGAGATGACGGAGGAAAGGTATCAAGGCAGATGTGACACACACACATGATGGTAGACTACTACTGGAGCCTCCAACGGCACTGTGCTGATGACCATAATAGCAGAAAATCGCACAGTCTCATATGCAGTAATTAGTGGTATCTGAATTATATTACTATGTCAATCTGTTATTACATAGAATGAAGTGCTAGTATGCGTTATCTTAACAATATGAACATCAAAATGGTATACAATACCGACAGGTTGGTAGGTAAGACACATATGCAACAGTTAGGCAACTTTATTCCGAAACGTTTCGCCTACACAGTAGGCTTCTTCAGTCGAATACAGAAAGTAGGCAGGAACAGTAGAGATGTGAAGACAATGTAATCAGTCCATCACCCTTGAAGTCGTAGAATTTTGAGGTTGTCAGTCCCTCAGCCTGGAGAAGTTCAGTTCCATAGTCAGGAACAGTTTCTGACTATGTGTCTTACCTACCATCTTAACAATAATTTCAATGTGATTTGTAAGTTAGCCCCGCCTGACCAATATATTTTTCACATCTTTTGTTTTTCAATGGGATGCCAAATTTATCAAAAACTAGAGCCAATCAAGCAAAACCGATAACATATTCGGAATTAACACCACAAACTTACCCTAAAATCGGTATAATATCACTGGCAAGAAAATGAATGTTGACAAGTGAATAATAAGCTAAATTCTCTGTGGCCCTCAGAGCTAATGTCAAACTAATCCTCAGAATTATTCCTGGATGTACTAAAACTACCAAAGGTCTTTATTATGAAGAAGGAGCTTATCACTCATAATATTAGTGCCAGGATAATTGAGGTTAACACTGTACTATGTAATGAACCAGACACGGTCACCACAAACGAACCAGACACGGTCATCACAAACGAACCAGACACGGTCATCACAAACGAACCAGACACGGTCATCACAAACGAACCAGACACGGTCATCACAAACGAACCAGACACGGTCATCACAAACGAACCAGACACGGTCATCACAAACGAACCAGACACGGTCATCACAAACGAACCAGACACGGTCACCACAAACAAACCAGACACGGTCACCACAAACAAACCAGACACGGTCACCACAAACGAACCAGACACGGTCACCATGAATCTTGCTAATTGTTTAGAAGCAAATAAAAGCAAATTTAGATGGGTTGTGAAAACATGCAATTATATTAAGTTCTATGACATGCACGAACTATATCGCTGAAGACAACAACAGCATCTGACCCCCTCCATGTAAGACGTGCTCCAGTGGTTTATTTTCACTGACTTATTTCAGTTCCTTCCTTGTGTTTACAATCACAGCTAAAAATAAAACACTTTTATAAGGAACAGTGTTGTCATATTTAAGAGGAAGCGCTAAACTCGTTGGGGTCAGAGAGCGCCTGGAGAGTAGCGGGTAATCAGGCTCGATTCAAGGGAAAGGTAGATCTAATTCCCTGGATGAAGAGCTCTTCTTCAGCATCATGGGAGAAGTGTTGGTGTTGTGAGGCACGCTTAAGTCTGGTGGGAGCGGAAATGTCTGAGCTCCCAGCACGGTGGTACCCGTGCTGACACCGTGTACCGTAGTGTGACCTAGGTGAGGCAGTGGTGGTGCTGGAGGTCACTGTACCGTAGTATGACCTAGTGAGACAGGGGTGGTACTGGAGGTCACTATGTGTACCGTAGTGTGGCCCAGGTGAGGCAGGGGTGGTGCTGGAGGTCACTGTGTACCGTAGTGTGGCCCAGGTGAGGCAGGGGTGGTGCTGGAGGTCACTGTGTACCGTAGTGTGGCCCAGGTGAGGCAGGGGTGGTGCTGGAGGTCACTGTGTACCGTAGTGTGGCCCAGGTGAGGCAGTGGTGGTGCCGAAGGTCACTGTGTACCGTAGTGTGGCCCAGGTGAGGCAGTGGTGGTGCCGAAGGTCGCTGTGTACCGTAGTGTGGCACAGGTGAGGCAGTGGTGGTGCCGAAGGTCACTGTGTACCGTAGTGTGGCCCAGGTGAGGCAGGGGTGGTGCTGGAAGTCACTGTGTACCGTAGTGTGGCCCAGATGAGGCAGGGGTGGTGCTGGAGGACACTGTGCCATATTGTGACCAAAGTGCTCGAGCAAAATACGTTCCCCTGAACGAATTTGCTTGGTCTTCCTCTTTTATTCAATATTGCAAGCTCCTGATGATGTGATGATTGCAACACGAAAGGCCTAGAGCTATCTAATATTAAATTCCCCCTCTCCCCGATGATTATTTTGCATATATATATATATATATATATATATATATATATATATATATATATATATATATATATATATATATATATATATATATATATATATATATATAAATAAATATATATATATATATATATATATATATATATATATATATATATATATATATATATATATATATACATATATATATCGTGCCGAATAGGTAATAATTGGTCAATTAGCAAGAACTTCTTTAAAATTTTCTCATTGACGTTTAAAGATACGTTTTTTCATTTATGTTAATGTAAAAATTAATAATTTTGTACCAAAAGAGCCTTAGAAAACTTACCTAACCTTATTATAACAAGCGCAATTTAATTTAGCCTAATCCAACTATATATATTTTAGATAAGTTACAATAATTTAATAATAAACAAACACAATGATATATATATATATATATATATATATATATATATATATATATATATATATATATATATATATATATATATATATATATATATATATATATATATATATATGCAATAAGATCACAGTAAACAGGTGATTTCAGAATATGCAAAACAACCACTGTAAAAGAATATAGAAATTCCAAGTGCTTTCGTGACTACTCACATTATCAAGGAACAATGTTCCTTGATAATGTGAGTAGTCACGAAAGTGCTTGGAATTTCTATATTCTTTCACAGTGGTTGTTTTACACACACACACACACACACACACACACACACATCACTTACGAGAGGCCCCTTGGAGCTAGCGATCATGTGGTTCTGAGTTTTGACTATATAGTAGAGTTACAAGTGGAGAAGGTAACAGGAACTGAAGGGGACAGGCCAAACTATAAAAGGGGGGACTACACAGGTATGAGAAACTTCCTGCAGGAGGTTCAGTGGGACAGAGAAATGGTAGGAAAATCAGTAAACGAGATGATGGAATATGTGGCAACAAAGTGCAAGGAGGCAGAGGAAAGTTTTGTTCCCAAGGGAAACAGAAATAATAGGAAGACCAAGACGAGTCCTTGGTTTACCCGAAGGTGTAGGGAGGCAAAAGCTAAGTGCAACAGAGAATGGAAAAGGTACAGGAGGCATAGGACCCAGGAAAACAAGGAGATTAGTAGAAGAGCCAGAAACGAGTATGCGCAGATAAGGAGGGAGGCCCAGAGACAGTATGAAAACGACATAGCATCGAAAGTCAAATCTGACCCGAAACTGCTGTATAGCCACATTAGGAAGAAGACAACAGTCAAGGACCAGGTGATAAGGCTGAGGAAAGAAGGTGGGGAACTCACAAGAAACGATCAAGAGGTATGTGAGGAGCTCAACACGAGATTTAAGGAAGTATTTACAGTAGAGACAGGAAGGACTCTGGGGGGACAGACCAGATGGGGACACCAACAAGGAATACACCAACAAGTGTTGGACGACATACATACAGATGAGGAGGAGGTGAAGAAACTGCTAAGGGACATCGATACCTCAAAGGCAATGGGACCGGACAACATCTCTCCATGGGTCCTTAGAGAGGGAGCAGATATGTTGTGCGTACCACTTACCACAATCTTCAACACATCCCTGGAAACTGGGCAACTACCTGAGGTATGGAAGACAGCAAATGTAGTTCCCATTTTCAAAAAAGGAGACAGAAAAGAGGCACTAAACTATAGACCTGTGTCATTGACGTGTATAGTATGCAAAATTATGGAGAAGATTATCAGGAGGAGAGTGGTGGAGCACCTGGAACGGAACAGGAGTATAAATGCCAACCAGCACGGATTCACGGAAGGCAAATCCTGTGTCACAAACCTTCTGGAGTTTTATGATAAAATAACAGAAGTAAGACAAGAGAGAGAGGGGTGGGTTGATTGCATCTTCTTGGACTGCAAGAAGGCCTTTGACACAGTTCCTCACAAGAGATTAGTGCAGAAGCTAGAGCATCAGGCGCATATAACAGGAAGGGCACTGCAATGGATCAGAGAATACCTGACAGGGAGGCAACAACGAGTCATGGTACGTAATGATGTATCACAGTGGGCACCTGTGACGAGCGGGGTCCCACAGGGGTCGGTCCTAGGACCAGTGCTATTTTTGGTATATGTGAACGACATGACGGAAGGGTTAGACTCAGAAGTGTCCCTGTTTGCAGATGATGTGAAGTTAATGAGGAGAATTAAATCTGATGAGGACCAGGCAGGACTTCAAAGAGACCTGGACAGACTGGACACCTGGTCCAGCAAATGGCTTCTCGAATTTAATCCTGCCAAATGCAAAGTCACGAAGATAGGGGAAGGGCACAGAAGACCACAGACAGAGTATAGGCTAGGTGGCCAAAGACTGCAAACCTCACTCAAGGAGAAAGATCTTGGGGTGAGTATAACACCGAGCATGTCTCCGGAAGCACACATCAATCAGATAACTGCTGCAGCATATGGGCGCCTGGCAAACCTGAGAACAGCATTCCGACACCTTAGTAAGGAATCATTCAAGACACTGTACACCGTGTATGTCAGGCCCATACTGGAGTATGCAGCACCTGTTTGGAACCCGCACTTGATAAAGCACGTCAAGAAACTAGAGAAAGTACAAAGGTTTGCAACAAGGTTAGTTCCAGAGCTAAGGGGAATGTCCTATGAAGAAAGATTAAGGGAAATCGGCCTGACGACACTGGAGGACAGGAGGGTCAGGGGAGACATGATAACGACATATAAAATACTGCGTGGAATAGACAAGGTGGACAAGGACAGGATGTTCCAGGGAGGGGACACAGAAACAAGAGGCCACAATTGGAAGTTGAAGACACAAATGAGTCAGAGAGATAGTAGGAAGTATTTCTTCAGTCATAGAGTTGTAAGGCAGTGGAATAGCCTAGAAAATGACGTAGTGGAGGCAGGAACCATACACAGTTTTAAGACGAGGTTTGATAAAGCTCATGGAGCGGGGAGAGAGAGGGTCTAGTAGCAACCGGTGAAGAGGCGGGGCCAGGAGCTAGGACTCGACCCCTGCAACCACAAATAGGTGAGTACAAATAGGTGAGTACACACACATATATATATATATATATATATATATATATATATATATATATATATATATTTTATCACACTGTCCGATTCCCACCAAGGCAGGGTGGCCCGAAAAAGAAAAACTTTCACCATCATTCACTCCATCACTGTCTTGCCAGAAGGGTGCTTTACACTACAGTTTTTAAACTGCAACATTAACACCCCTCCTTCAGAGTGCAGGCACTGTACTTCCCATCTCCAGGACTCAAGTCCGGCCTGCCGGTTTCCCTGAACCCCTTCATAAATGTTACTTTGCTCACACTCCGACAGCACGTCAAGTATTAAAAACCATTTGTCTCCATTTACTCCTATCAAACACGCTCACGCATGCCTGCTGGAAGTCAAAGCCCCTCGCACACAAAACCTCCTTTACCCCCTCCCTCCAACCTTTCCTAGGCCGACCCCTACCCCGCCTTCCTTCCACTACAGACTGATACACTCTTGAAGTCACTCTGTTTCGCTCCATTCTCTCTACATGTCCGAACCACCTCAACAACCCTTCCTCAGCCCTCTGGACAACAGTTTTGGTAATCCCGCACCTCCTCATAACTTCCAAACTACGAATTCTCTGCATTATATTCACACCACACATTGCCCTCAGACATGACATCTCCACTGCCTCCAGCCTTCTCCTCGCTGCAACATTCATCACCCATGCTTCACACCCATATAAGAGCGTTGGTAAAACTATACTCTCATACATTCCCCTCTTTGCCTCCAAGGACAAGGTTCTTTGTCTCCAAAGACTCCTAAGTGCACCACTCACTCTTTTCCCCTCATCAATTCTATGATTCACCTCATCTTTCATAGACCCATCCGCTGACACGTCCACTCCCAAATATCTGAATACATTCACCTCCTCCATACTCTCTCCCTCCAATCTGATATTCAATCTTTCATCACCTAATCTTTTTGTTATCCTCATAACCTTACTCTTTCCTGTATTCACCTTTAATTTTCTTCTTTTGCACACCCTACCAAATTCATCCACCAATCTCTTGCCAAGACCCTCGCATTTACTTCTCTTACAACCCCATCTATAAATATATTAAACAACCACGGTGACATCACACATCCTTGTCTAAGGCCTACTTTTACTGGGAAAAAATTTCCCTCTTTCCTACATACTCTAACTTGAGCCTCACTATCCTCGTAAAAACTCTTCACTGCTTTCAGTAACCTACCTCCTACACCATACACTTGCAACATCTGCCACATTGCCCCCCTATCCACCCTGTCATACGCCTTTTCCAAATCCATAAATGCCACAAAGACCTCTTTAGCCTTATCTAAATACTGTTCACTTATATGTTTCACTGTAAACACCTGGTCCACACACCCCCTACCTTTCCTAAAGCCTCCTTGTTCATCTGCTATCCTATTCTCCGTCTTACTCTTAATTCTTTCAATAATAACTCTACCATACACTTTACCAGGTATACTCAGCAGACTTATCCCCCTATAATTTTTGCACTCTCTTTTATCCCCTTTGCCTTTATACAAAGGAACTATGCATGCTCTCTGCCAATCCCTAGGTACCTTACCCTCTTCCATACATTTATTAAATAATTGCACCAACCACTCCAAAACTATATCCCCACCTGCTTTTAACATTTCTATCTTTATCTCATCAATCCCGGCTGCCTTACCCCCTTTCATTTTACCTACTGCCTCACGAACTTCCCCCACACTCACAACTGGCTCTTCCTCACTCCTACAAGATGTTATTCCTCCTTGCCCTATACACGAAATCACAGCTTCCCTATCTTCATCAACATTTAACAATTCCTCAAAATATTCCCTCCATCTTCCCAATACCTCTAACTCTCCATTTAATAACTCTCCTCTCCTATTTTTAACTGACAAATCCATTTGTTCTCTAGGCTTTCTTAACTTGTTAATCTCACTCCAAAACTTTTTCTTATTTTCAACAAAATTTGTTGATAACATCTCACCCACTCTCTCATTTGCTCTCTTTTTACATTGCTTCACCACTCTCTTAATCTCTCTCTTTTTCTCCATATACTCTTCCCTCCTTGCATCACTTCTACTTTGTAAAAACTTCTCATATGCTAACTTTTTCTCCCTTTACTCCCTTACTACTATATATATATATATATATATATATATATATATATATATATATATATATATATATATATATATATATATATATATATATATATATATATATATATATATATATACATATCTGTAGTGCACACAGTGCACTACACAGTATGGTGTAGTTGAGTGTAGTGTAGTAAAGTGTAATACAATATTGTGCACTGTAGTGTAGTGTGAACTGGTCTTCTAACCACTCTCACTACAAATCAACTTGACGCAAAGTTTGCATCTAGACTTTATTTATGATTAGCTTGAGGAGGTGGTAAAGTTGACAGTAGGTTAGGTAAACACTGGCCACTTCTCTCACCAAATATACCAGTTCACAGATCTCTCTCTCTCTCAATAAACAACTTTTGCTCTCCAAGATTTTATCTCATAAATTTTAACCCTTACAAGGTTTCTGGGTTACAAAAGTTATTCGAAAGTAATAATAATAATAATAATAATAATAATAATAATAATAATAATAATAATAATAATAATAATAATAATAATGTGACAGTAGTGTGATGAGACACATGGGAGACACTTAGGTGTTTTTATTGACCAAAATAAAGAAATACCTTAATGTTGTAATGTGTGTTGACGGTGTTGCATATCATCTGTGACACTGGTGTGTCATATGACACTGGTGTGTCATATGACACTGGTGTGTCATATGATGAACCGTTCAGTAGTACCTGTGTCAGGGAGCAACCACTGGTGTGTTCCGTGTGGACGCTGATGGCTACTGACACAGGCCAGCGTGTCACACTCACAGCATGAGGTGGTCTGCCTCATAGCATGAGGTGGTCTGTCTCAGCATGAGGTGGTCTGCCTCATAGTATGAGGTGGTCTGCCTCACAGTATGAGGTGGTCTGTCTCATAGCATGAGGTGGTCTGCCTCACAGTATGAGGTGGTCTGCCTCATAGCATGAGGTGGTCTGCCTCACAGTATGAGGTGGTCTGTCTCATAGCATGAGGTGGTCTGCCTCACAGCATGAGGTGGTCTGTCTCATAGCATGAGGTGGTCTGCCTCACAGTATGAGGTGGTCTGTCTCATAGCATGAGGTGGTCTGCCTCACAGTATGAGGTGGTCTGCCTCACAGCATGAGGTGGTCTGCCTCACAGTATGAGGTGGTCTGTCTCATAGCATGAGGTGGTCTGTCTCATAGCATGAGGTGGTCTGTCTCATAGCATGAGGTGGTCTGTCTCATAGCATGAGGTGGTCTGCCTCAGAGCATGAGGTGGTCTGCCTCCCCTTTTCTTCAAAGTTCTTTCCCATGTGGCGTCACCCTGAGGTTGTGTTGACCTTGTTATTAGGGAGGCTTAGTTTACTTCCAACCCCCGGGGGGGGGAGCAATGACCCCCGAAACTGTCTACAGGTAACACACACACACACACACACACACACACACACACACACACACACACACACACAAGCATCATACGAAACAAAACAAAAATGTATCAAGAGAACTTCTACAAGTTCAACACCCTCTCTCTCTCTCACTCTCTCTCTGTCTCTCTCTCTCTTTCTCACTCTCTCTCTCTCTCTCTCTCTCTCTCTCTCTCTCTCTCTCTCTCTCTCTCTCTCTCTCTCTCTCTCACTCTCCTGATTTATACAGGAAGAGGAGGTAATGAAAAGAGATGAAGTGATGAATGAAGAGGTAGTCTCGTAGCTGGGTTGATAAGGCACTCAGCTCACACACTGAGGTCCGGGATTCGATCCCCGGTATGGGTGGAAACATTAGGACGTGTTTCCTTAAGACACCTGCTGTCCATGTTCACCCATCAGTAAAATGGGTACCTAGGTGTTAGTAGACTGGTGTGGGTCGCATCCTGGGACAAAACTAACCTAATTTGCGGGAAATGCTCAGCATAACAAGTGACTTTCTATATAGTAGTATGTCATTGGTGTCAACTATGGTCTGTATAAGTTGTATTCTATACTTGTAGAAATAAAAATATTACTATTATTATTATTATAATAAGGGGGGTTACGGAGGAGGAGGAAGAGATGAAAGAAGAGGAAAGACAAGAGAGAACAGTAGGGGAGGTGATGGTGGGGTCAGTGAGGAGGGACGGGACAATGACCCCCAGCAGAGCAGACCAAATATAGGGAAGTGGCGGCCATGGCACCACCACCACTACTACCACTACCACCATTATCATCACCACTACTACCACCACCACTATTACCACTACAACCACTATCACCACCACTACTACCATTGCCATCACCACTGCTACCACCACCACCACCACTACTACCACTATCACCAACGCTACTACCACTACCACCACCGCTACTACCACTAAAACCACCACTACTACCACTACCACCATCACCACCACTACTACCATCACCACCACTACTACCATCACCACCACTACTACCATCACCACCACTACTACCATCACCACCACTACTACCATCACCACCACTACCACCATCACCACCACTACCACCATCACCACCACTACTACCATCACCACCACTACTACCATCACCACCACTACTACCATCACCACCACTACCACCATCACCACCACTACTACCATCACCACCACTACTACCATCACCACCACTACCACCATCACCACCACTACCACCATCACCACCACTACTACCACCATCACCACCACTACTACCATCACCACCACTACCACCATCACCACCACTACAACCATCACCACCACTACTACCATCACCACCACTACTACCATCACCACCACTACCACCATCACCACCACGCTACCACTATCACCACCACTACTACCATCATCACCACGCTACCACTATCACCACCACTGCTACCATCATCACCACGCTACCACTATCACCACCACTACTACCATCACCACCACGCTACCACTATCACCACCACTACTACCATCATCACCACCACCACCATCACCACCACCACCATCACCACCACCACCACCATCACCACCACTACCACCATCACCACCACTACTACCATCACCACCTACTGCCATCACCACCACTCACCATCACCACCACTCCATCACCACCACTACCACCATCACACACTACCACCATCTCCACCACTACCACCATCACCACCACTGCCACCATCACCACCACTACTACCATCACCACCACTCCACCATCACACCACTACTACCATCACCACCACTACCACCATCACCACCACTACTACCATACACCACTACTGCCAGCATCACCACCACTACCAGCATCACCACCACTACCACCATCACCACCTGCCATCACTCATCACCACCACTACTACCATCACCACCACTGCCACCACCATCACCACCACTACACCATCACCACCACAATACTGCCATCACCACCACATACTATCACCTACCACTGCACCATCACCACCACTACTACCATCACCACCACTCACTACCATCACCACCACACACCATCACCACCACACTGACCATCACCACCACTACTACCATCACCACCACTATACCATCACCACCACTGCTACCATCACCACCACTACTACCATCACCACCATTACCATCACCACCACTGGCCACCATCACCACCACTACTATCATCACCACCACTACCACCATCCACCACCACTATACCATCACCACCACTACTACCATCACCACCACTACCATCACCATCACCACCACCACCTCCACCACCATCACCATCACTACTACCATCACCACCACTATCACCATCACCTACTACTACCATCACCACCACTACTACCATCACCACCACTACTATCATCTTACCACTGCCACCATCACCACCACTACTACCATCACCACCACTACTACCATCAACACACTACTACCATCACCACCACTACTACCATCATACCACTCACACCATCACCACTACTGTACCATCACCATTACTACTACCACCACTGCATTACCACTCACTACCATCATACCACTCACCATACCATCTACCACTACACTGCCATCACCACCTACTACCATCACCACCACTACTACCATCACCACTACTACTACCATCACCACCACTACATCTACCACTCTACCATCTCCACTGCTTACTATCACCACCACTACTACCATCACCTGCCACTACTAGCCATCACCTACCACTCACCACCATCTACCACCACCTACTGCATCCATCACCATACTACTTACCATCACCACCACTACTACCATCACCACCTACATACCCATCCATCACACCATAGCCACCATCATCTACTACTACCTATCACCACTACTGCACTCACCATCACCACTACCATCTCCACTATCATCCATCTACCTACCTAGCCATCACCACTTCACTACCTACCATCACCACCATTACCACCAATGCCATACACACACCACATTTACGTCTCTTCATTATTTAACACAGTAAAGTGGAAGAAATAGCTGTACTTGTTGGACTAGTGGGTGGTGGGTTGACGTGGGTGGTGCAGGTGGTGGGTTGACGTGGGTGGTGCAGGTGGTGGGTTGACGTGGGTGGTGCAGGTGGTGGGTTGACGTGGGTGGTGCAGGTGGTGGGTTGACGTGGGTGGTGCAGGTGGTGGGTTGTGGTGGGTGGTGAAGGTTGGTGGTTGACGGGTGGGTGGTGTAGGTGGTGGGCTGACGGTGGCAGGTGGTGGTTGACGGGTGGGTGGTGCAGGTGGTGGGCTTGACGGGTGGTGGCAGGGTGGGTGGGTTGACGGGTGGCGCAGGTGGTGGGCTTGACGGGTGGTGGTGGCAGGTGGTGGGTTGACGGGTGGTGCAGGTGGTGGGCCTGACGGGTGGTGCAGGTGGTGGGTTGACGTGGGTGGTGCAGGTGGTGGGTTGACGTGGGTGGTGCAGGTGGTGGGTTGACGTGGGTGGTGCAGGTGGTGGGTTGACGTGGGTGGTGCAGGTGGTGGGTTGACGTGGGTGGTGCAGGTGGTGGGTTGACATGGGTGGTGCAGGGCTGACGTGGGTGGCAGGTGGTGGGCTGACGGGTGGTGCAGGTGGTGGCTTGACGGGTGGCAGGTGGTGGGCTTGGACGGGTGGGTGGTGCAGGTGGGGTTGGGTTGACGTGGGTGGTGCGGCGGTAGGCTGACGTGGGTGGTGCAGGTGGGCATTGGACGGGTGGTGCAGGTGGTGGGTTGACGTGGGTGGTGCAGGTGGTGGGTTGACGTGGGTGGTGCAGGTGGTGGGTTGACGTGGGTGGTGCAGGTGGTGGGTTGACGGGTGGCAGGTGGTTGGGCTGGACGGGTGGTGGTGCAGGTGGTGGGTTGACGGGTGGGTGGTGGCAGGGTTGGTGGTTGACGGGTGGGTGGTGGTGGTGGGCTTGACGGTGGTGGCAGGTGGTGGTTGACGGGTGGGTGGTGCAGGTGGTGGGTTGAACGGGTGGTGCAGGCAGTCAACGGGTGGTGCAAGGTGGTGGGCTTGACGGGTGGGTGGCAGGTGGTTGGTTGACGGGTGGTGCAGGTGGTGGGTCTGACGTGGGTGGTGCAGGTTGGTGGGGTTGACATGGTGGTGGCAGGTGGTGGGTTGAATGTGGGTGGTGCAGGTGGTGGTTGACATGGGTGGTGCAGGTGGTTGACATGGGTGGGGGTTCAAGTGGTGGGTTGGGACATGGGTGGTGCAGGTGGTGGGTTGACGTGGTGGTGCGGGTGGGTTGACATGGTTGGTGCAAGTGGTGGGCTGACATAGGTGGTGGTAGGCTGACGGTGGTGGCAAGGTGGTGGGTTGACGGGGTGGGTGGTGTAGGTAGGGGCGGTTGACATGGGTGGTGCAGGTGGTGGGCTGGACAATGGGTGGTTGCAAGGGTGGGCTGACAAGGGTGGTGGGTTGCTATATGGTTCAGG
This sequence comes from Cherax quadricarinatus, assembly GCF_038502225.1. NCBI lineage: Eukaryota > Metazoa > Arthropoda > Malacostraca > Decapoda > Parastacidae > Cherax > Cherax quadricarinatus. Next base: position 3,686,999 of record NC_091333.1, read on the forward strand.
TAGGGCTTGACATGGGTGGTGCAAGGTGGTGGGCTGGGACATTGGTGGTGCAAGGTGGTGGGTTGAACATGGTGGTGGCAAGTGGTGGTTGACATGGGTGGTGGGTTGACATGGGTGGTTCAGGTTGGTGGGTTGACATGGGTGGTGCAAGTAGGCTGGGACATGGGTGGTGCAGGTGGTGGGTTGACATGGGTGGTGTAGGTGGTAGGTTGACATGGGTGGTGCAGGTGGTGGGTTGACATGGGTGGTGCAGGTGGTGGGTTGACATGGGTGGTGGGTTGATATGGGTGGTTCAGGTGGTGGGTTGACATGGGTGGTGCAGGTGGTGGGTTGACATGGGTGGTGCAAGTGGTGGGTTGACATGGGTGGTGCAAGTGGTGGGTTGACATGGGTGGTGGGTTGACATGGGTGGTTCAGGTGGTGGGTTGACATGGGTGGTGCAAGTGGTGGGTTGACATGGGGTGGCAGGTGGTTGGTTGACATGGTGGTGCAGGCAGTGGGTTGACATGGGTGGTGCAGGTGGTGGGCATGGTGGTAGGTGGCTGACATGGGTGGTGCAGGTGGTGGGGCTGACATGGGTGGCAGGTGGGGGTTGCAACATGGTGGTGGGTTGATATGGTGGTTCAGGTGGTGGTGACATGGACATGGTGGTGACATGGTGGTGTTGTGGGTTGACATGGTGGTGCAAGTGGTGGGTGGACATGGGTGGTGGCTGACATGGTGGCAGGTGGTTGGGACATGGTGGTAAGTGGTGGGTTGACATGGTGGCAGGTGGGGTTGACATGGGTGGTCAGGTAGGTTGACATGGGTGGTGCAGGTGGTGGGTTGACATGGGTGGTGCAGGTGGTGGGTTGACATGGGTAGTGGGTTGATATGGGTGGTTCAGGTGGTGGGTTGACATGGGTGGTGCAGGTGGTGGGTTGACATGGGTGGTGCAAGTGGTGGGTTGACATGGGTGGTGCAAGTGGTGGGTTGACATGGGTGGTGGGTTGACATGGGTGGTTCAGGTGGTGGGTTGACATGGGTGGTGCAAGTGGTGGGTTGACATGGGTGGTGCAGGTGGTGGGTTGACATGGGTGGTGCAGGTGGTGGGTTGACATGGGTGGTGCAAGTGGTGGGTTGACATGGGTGGTGCAAGTGGTGGGTTGACATGGGTGGTGGGTTGACATGGGCGTGGGTTTGGAGTAACCAGACAATAACTCTCCACAGACATCCTCACAGAGTGCCAGCTGAACAAATTACTCTGAGAGGAGAAATTCCAGAGACCTGTAAGACGCATGACCTGCAAGATGTTTGACCTGCAAGATGGCTGACTTGCAACATGGCTGACTTTTCCATTCTCAACGTAATTCTCACACACGAAAGAAATACCCCCAAACTTGCTTGTATATAGATGCATATTATATATATATATATATATATATATATATATATATATATATATATATATATATATATATATATATATATATATATATATATATATATATATATATATTATATATATATATATATATATATATATATATATATATATATATATATATATGTATATATATATATATATATATGTATATATATATATGTATATATATATATATATATATATATATATATATATATATATATATATATATATATATATATATATATATACAAATCACTGTAGAACCATGAATTTGCACAAGAGAATCAAACTCCATGCATGGATTAGTAAATAAGTACCAATGAGAATCTTCGCGTCAGCCTCCCCCCCCCCCCCCAAAAAAAAAAAAAAAATCAAGTCCAAGAGCTGGATGCCACCTCCACAAAAACTGAACAGACTACACTCTACTACACTCCTGCTGCAAACAATGTAACACCTCTACACACACACACACCTCCTGGGCCAGGAGCTGTAAATCGACCCCTGCAACCACATAGAGGTGAGTATAAACAAACTTTCAACATCTGAACCTCAAGTGAGTAATTAAGCACAAGGGCGGGAGTGACACGATCACGACATGCAAGATACTCAGAGGCACTGACAAGGAACACAGTGATAGTGTTGGACCTGGGAGGCTCCAAGAAATACAACACAGTAGGAAGGATATTATTATTATTATTATTATTATTATTATTATTATTATTATTATTATTATATTAGTGGTGAAGCAATAAGCCTGTGACATACAACGTCTGGAGAATGGTAAGCAATCATGTCTGATCCGAGGAAGGAAAGGGTAGCTCCAACTCCTTAAATCAAGAGCCCGTCAGCAGCATCAAGGCAGGCACGTCGCATGAAAGAAGCAAGACACTCAGTACACTGTAGATAAATGAACACAGTAAAGATAACAAGAGACAAGTAATAACTCAATATGCAAATTGACCACAGTGAAAGGTAATTAAACTGCAGCAGTTATGGTGATCTTATACTGTGAAGAATCACCATTGCCTGAGAAAGTGATCGAGAGATCACTGACATGTTCACTCTGCTTAAACTGTACATGAACTAAAGTATAGGTACGATAGTACCCAAGAGGGTAGGATTCTACTACTCCAGTCCACTGAAGGCTAAGATACAGGTCCAGGAGCTGGAGCTCTAACCCCCTAGGGAAGAGAATATGACAGGATAAGAGAAAGCTTGTCGTCGCTCAGAGACAGATCAAGAGAATGATGACACTGGAGAGGCAGTCACTGCTACAGTCACTAGAAACCTGAATTTCATCCTGACCAAAGACTAAATGTATTATTAGTTCTGAAGATTATCTTCCCCACGGCCGAGGTCTCAGATTAAGCTTCTTAGGTTCGAAAGGAAATATTACACTATTAACACCCACTCAGAAGTATTGAAAATATATTGAGTGTAAGTACAAAGTAGAGCTGAACTCTTCTCCAGGCTGAGGGACTGACCACTTCAAACTCCTCTTTCAGGCTGATGGTCTGACCATCTGAAACTCCTCTTTCAGGCTGAAGGTCTGACCACTTCAAACTCTTCTCCAGGCTGAGGGACTGACCACTTCATATCTACGTCTTCAAGGGTGATGGAATGATTACATCTTCACATCTGCTTCTACTAACTTTTCTGTACTCTTACTGAAGAAGCCTACTGTGTAGGCGAAACGTTTCTGAATACGGTTACCTATCTGTTACACATGTGTCTGACTTATCATCTGAGTGTAAGTAGAAGTTCTTAATATTTACCTATCATCTAACGTGTTCGTGACACAGAAAGAAATCAATAAGCCTGCTAGAGTGAGAACAAACATTAACGGGCTTCCATTTCGCACTATGACAGGCTGGTTGTGCCCACCCTGGAGGGTTACTATATACCAGCCAAATACTGAAGACTGGACACCACAAATTTAGCTCTGATCTTGTAGCTACATATAGGCAACTGCAAATAGGAAGTCAGAAATAGGTTAACTACAAACAGGTAATCACATGTACGTAATCAGAACCAAGTACACACACACACACACACACACACACACACACACACACACATACACACACACACACACACAGGCCTAGTGTCTAAACGACATGTGCCTAGGACAAAATGGTAACTAACACACACTCACATGCCTGAGATAAATATCACCAACATAAACAAAAACAAGAGTATTTAACTCAGCTAAAGATGTTGACATTTGCGAACTTTATCTACCCATGTGATCTATTTAATCCCCCACCCAGAGAAAACATGACTTACACACAAAAAGCAATAAGTAGGCTGGCACAAGAGTCTCTCTATGAGAGGAGAGAGTGGCTTGCAAACACCGTGAGCCAGTGTTTTGCTCACACCACACACACACTCATACACACTTAACCAACTCGTGCACAAATATTTACAATTCTTTTAAAATAAATATATAAAATAACAAGAAAATCTCCAATAAACAAAAACAGAATAAAACCGGTTTTGTATGTGTGTGTGTGTGTGTGTGTGTGTGTGTGTGTGTGTGTGTGTGTGTGTGTGTGTGTGTGTGTGTGTGTGTGTGTGTGTGTGTGTGTGTGTGTGTGTGTGTGTGGTGCTTTATCACATTTTTCTAATATGCATGGAGAAGTGTTTAACCCGTTGGGGTCATACAGAGGTTGGGGAATGGGTGGTGCTCTGGTTTAATCCAAGGAAGAGGAGCGTAGTTCAGTCCAGCACATCAAGAATCCTTCGATGCTATCAAGATATTCCCCTCACCAGTGAAGAATCAAAACGTTAAACAAGTTAATATTATACTCAAGTATTATACATGCAAATCAAAAAACATGCACCGACGTGTAAGATACGAAAACCAAAGATCTGAAAGTTGGATTATAAAAGTGGACAAGAAGGCCAAAAAGAAAATTTGATACTAAACACCCGTGGAGAGAAAGTTTTTGCTTGTCGCTGGGGTCAACACAGTCACTGGGCAGTGTACGTGCGTCCATGGACGTCTTGATGTGTATGTATATATGTACGTACGTGGATGTATATGTGCATGTTGGGGGGTGGAAGGAGAGAAATCTCCCCTAAGCCGTACTTATGTGTATGGTATGTGGTTGTGGGACAGAGGTCCAGCTCCTGGGCTTTTCCAACAACGAGCTCGCAATGACTTCATAACCTTGCAGAGTCTTACACTTGCCTCCACTACTGCTGCTTCACTCCGCATCTTCCACGTGTTCCACACTTGCTCGTGTCCTCACTGTTACACTCACTCCGCATCTTCCACACTCCATGTCTCACTACTCAATGTTGATGGATAGCATACGTGCAACACCTGGGTATATTTATTCTGAAGACGGAAGATGGATGGAATATTTTGAGGAATTGTTAAATGTTGATGAAGATAGGGAAGCTGTGATTTCGTGTATAGGGCAAGGAGGAATAACATCTTGTAGGAGTGAGGAAGAGCCAGTTGTGAGTGTGGGGGAAGTTCGTGAGGCAGTAGGTAAAATGAAAGGGGGTAAGGCAGCCGGGATTGATGGGATAAAGATAGAAATGTTAAAAGCAGGTGGGGATATAGTTTTGGAGTGGTTGGTGCAATTATTTAATAAATATATGGAAGAGGGTAAGGTACCTAGGGATTGGCAGAGAGCATGCATAGTTCCTTTGTATAAAGGCAAAGGGGATAAAAGAGAGTGCAAAAATTATAGGGGGATAAGTCTGTTGAGTGTACCTGGTAAAGTGTATGGTAGAGTTATAATTGAAAGAATTAAGAGTAAGACGGAGAATAGGATAGCAGATGAACAAGGAGGCTTTAGGAAAGGTAGGGGGTGTGTGGACCAGGTGTTTACAGTGAAACATATAAGTGAACAGTATTTAGATAAGGCTAAAGAGGTCTTTGTGGCATTTATGGATTTGGAAAAGGCGTATGACAGGGTGGATAGGGGGGCAATGTGGCAGATGTTGCAAGTGTATGGTGTAGGAGGTAGGTTACTGAAAGCAGTGAAGAGTTTTTACGAGGATAGTGAGGCTCAAGTTAGAGTATGTAGGAAAGAGGGAAATTTTTTCCCAGTAAAAGTAGGCCTTAGACAAGGATGTGTGATGTCACCGTGGTTGTTTAATATATTTATAGATGGGGTTGTAAGAGAAGTAAATGCGAGGGTTTTGGCAAGAGGCGTGGAGTTAAAAGATAAAGAATCACACACAAAGTGGGAGTTGTCACAGCTGCTCTTTGCTGATGACACTGTGCTCTTGGGAGATTCTGAAGAGAAGTTGCAGAGATTGGTGGATGAATTTGGTAGGGTGTGCAAAAGAAGAAAATTAAAGGTGAATACAGGAAAGAGTAAGGTTATGAGGATAACAAAAAGATTAGGTGATGAAAGATTGAATATCAGATTGGAGGGAGAGAGTATGGAGGAGGTGAACGTATTCAGATATTTGGGAGTGGACGTGTCAGCGGATGGGTCTATGAAAGATGAGGTGAATCATAGAATTGATGAGGGAAAAAGAGTGAGTGGTGCACTTAGGAGTCTGTGGAAACAAAGAACTTTGTCCTTGGAGGCAAAGAGGGGAATGTATGAGAGTATAGTTTTACCAACGCTCTTATATGGGTGTGAAGCGTGGGTGATGAATGTTGCAGCGAGGAGAAGGCTGGAGGCAGTGGAGATGTCATGTCTGAGGGCAATGTGTGGTGTGAATATAATGCAGAGAATTCGTAGTTTGGAAGTTAGGAGGAGGTGCGGGATTACCAAAACTGTTGTCCAGAGGGCTGAGGAAGGGTTGTTGAGGTGGTTCGGACATGTAGAGAGAATGGAGCGAAACAGAATGACTTCAAGAGTGTATCAGTCTGTAGTGGAAGGAAGGCGGGGTAGGGGTCGGCCTAGGAAGGGTTGGAGGGAGGGGGTAAAGGAGGTTTTGTGTGCGAGGGGCTTGGACTTCCAGCAGGCATGCGTGAGCGTGTTTGATAGGAGTGAATGGAGACAAATGGTTTTTAATACTTGACGTGCTGTTGGAGTGTGAGCAAAGTAACATTTATGAAGGGATTCAGGGAAACCGGCGGGCCGGACTTGAGTCCTGGAGATGGGAGGTACGGTGCCTGCACTCTGAAGGAGGGGTGTTAATGTTGCAGTTTAAAAACTGTAGTGTAAAGCACCCTTCTGGCAAGACAGTGATGGAGTGAATGATGGTGAAAGTTTTTCTTTTTCGGGCCACCCTGCCTTGGTGGGAATCGGCCGGTGTGATAATAAAAAAAACCTTTCGCCAACCACTGACTTGATCAATTCAACAAAGAGGGTACTGAAAGATGTTGAAACTGAAGGCGATAGAAGACGAGGTAATAAAGCCCTCAGCCTAGATGACAACATTCACCACCATAGCCTTAAGTCTGAAGCACAGGCAGGAAGATGGACTCATATACGAGTCAGATGAAGTGCAGCAGCTGAGGGCAGCGTCACTGATGGGCAGGACTCATTAATTAAATAAGGTCATGGCCAAGAAATGGTCCAGAGATCTGTAAATATGTCGCTGAGCAAAGAAATATCAAATTACAGGGTGTTTCGAACAGATAGATTCCCATTTGAAATCGCTGTATCTGTGCAATTGAGTCCATTCTTTTGCAACACCCTGTATTAATCACTAAACATATCCAGGTGTTGTAAACATGTCTTATATGGGAAATCAGGGAAGTTTGCTCATTCCCGTATGTCAGACCTCCTAAATCTTGGAAGTTGAGGTAGCTCAATCGCTAGCGCACTCAGCTCACACACTGAAGTTTGGGGATCTAATCCCCGGTACGGCTGGAAAACATTAGGATGTGTTTCCATAAGACACCTGCTGTCCATGTTCACCCATCAGTAAAATAAGTACCTGGGTGCTAGTACTGGTGTGGGTCGCATCCTGAGATAAAACTGACCTAATTTGCCGGAAATGCTCTGCATAACAAGGGGCTTTCCATACATGATTATTATAATCATGGGGGAGCACTAAACCCGTAGGATTATACAGCGCCTGTGGGGGGGGGGTGGAAGGCATTCAGGCTCAATTAACGGAACTGGAACACAGATCCAATTCCCTAGATCAAGAGCCCCTCACCAACGTCAAGGAACCTCCCTTGAGGGGAGCTTTCTATACAGTAATACGTCATTGATGTCAAGATATGGTCTGTATACCTTGTACACGTACTTGTAAAAATAAATATTATTATTATTATTATTATTATTATAATGACAGCCAGGGATAGGTTGTAACATGATCCCTACGCAATATCTCGACGCTGCCATATTTTCTTATCCACTCTTAATTTATAAGACTAACTAGTAATGAAGCCTCTAAATGCTAAAATAATACACTACTTTTTATAATTATTTAAGCTAAGCTAGGGTTAGACATACAGTAATTTAATTTAGTTTATACAATTACCTTTTACAAAATACACATCTTAGCATCAACTTGACGGTATTGAAAATTATTAATGTTCTCATACTTGGTTCACACAACACCACCATGATATCTTGGTACAGAGGATATCTTCAGCCTGTTTGCTGACCTTTGACCCAACTCTTGGGCATAATTTACTTCCAATGGCGAGTCCCGCCCACCAGTGATGATGCCTTCAACTGCTGCGCCTCATCTGTCTCCTACATAAGTGTCCGCCGTACTGCCTAAGCTTCAGATTTATCAAGTGTTGAATATCTTCATCGAGGCTGAGGGGACTAGTTACCTCTTCTTTTACTGTCTTCAGTTTCATCATCTCCAAATAATCTTTGTATTGAACTGATAAAGTCCCTGGGTGGAGAAACGTCGTCAGGATAGAGATATCCAAGTGTTGCACATGTGTCTTATTCATCAAACTGACGGTATTACATATACCATTAATGTTTTAATGTGTTGAAGTCATTGTGGATTGTTCACAATTGTTCTTGTGTCACTATTAAGTCTTGCAACATTACGTGTTGCATCCTCCCTTCTTCCAGTTTTAACATTCCACCTCAGTCATGCAGGCCTAGTAGCTCTACCTCTACCACTAACAACTATAAATTTATCCTACCCCAACCCTCCCAAAAAGGTGAAAGTGTTGAAGGTCAACATACTCAGGAGTCCCAAGAGCTGGAACTCAATCCAGTTTAAACAGTCAAAATGTGTAACCAATCAGATGAAAGTAGGTTTTCTATGTCCGAAGAGTTTTAAATATATTTTTTCATCATTAATTACATTATAAAAAGACTTATTGTCCGAGTTGTGTGTGCAGGGGTCGATTCACAGCTCCTGGCCCCCGCCTCTTCGCTGGTCGCTACTAGGTCCATTCTCTCCCTGCTCCAAAAGCCTGTGTGTACTCACCTAATTTTGGTTGCAGGGGCCAAGTGTGTGTGTGTGTGTGTGGGGTGTGTGTGGTGTGTGTGGTGTGTGGCGTGTGTGTGTGTGGTGTGTGGTGTGTGGTGTGTGGTGTGTGTGTGTGTGTGTGTGTGTGTGTGTGTGTGTGTGTGTGTGTGTGTGTGTGTGTGTGTATGTGGTGTGTGTGTGTGGTGTGTGTGTGTGGTGTGTGTGTGTGGTGTGTGTGTGTGTGTGGTGTGTGTGTGGTGTGTGTGTGTGTGTGTGTGTGTGTGTGTGTGTGTGTGTGTGTGTGTGTGTGTGTGTGTGTGTGTGTGTGTGTGGGGTGTGTGTGTGTGTGTGGTGTGTGTGTGTGGTGTGTGTGTGTTTGTGGTGTGTGTGTGTGTGGTGTGTGTGTGTGGTGTGTGTGTGTGGTGTGTGTGTGTGGTGTGTGTGTGTGGTGTGTGTGTGTGGTGTGTGGTGTGTGGTGTGTGGTGTGTGTGTGTTGCAACCCCTGAATGGGTTACAATGATTATTATGTATATATGTAATGTATATTATCTTTTCATATAATTTTATATTGCTTATATTTGCGATAATAGCTAAATCGTAAATGTATGACTTTATATTATTATTTGACTGTTATATTGTTATTTAGCTTATGTTGTTAGGATGTATATAAAATGTGCTCAGTTAGGCTTGATTGTCAAACTACTATAATTATCGCTTGTCGCTCGTTATACTGCCGGCTTCTGAGCTGCAGTTGTCTACGTAGCTATCACGTGATCGAGGGGGGGGTGTCCTCACCTCTCGTGAAATTGTCAGTCTGCTGGAGACTCGCTTGCTGGTTGGACAGATTGTCTGTCTGACAGTCTGCTGGAGACTCGCTTGCTGGTTGGACAGATTGTCTGTCTCATTATTCTTGTTAGTTCTGTAGAACTTTGTTCACAGAACATTGTAAAGACTTAGTGATTTTCGACGTTGTACTGAGGTTGTGTGTCGCTTAGACACTCTGAATATCTCAGGTCCTTAGCTATAGCTTCTGACCTAATTTTGTACTGGTTCCTGTGTATTGTCACAGTCACAGTTTTACCTATGCTGAACAAAGATTCAGTATTATGGGAGTGTTGTAACTTTTGTGGAGGATCTGCAGATGGTCCCTACTTAGTGTCGTTATATTATCTCCTTGATCCTGATTGTGTCGCAGTCGCTTGATATTGCATTGCTATTGGGCTTAGCATTCTTTGTTGTTCAAGCAGACTGTTCGGGTTGCCAGTCGGTCAAGAAGTTAGTTTATTTGAGGACTTTGTCAGTCACTTGTTTAAGTCTTATTCGAGTCTTGAGACATAGCTAACTACTTAAGAGCACTTACACGCATACACACTTACTTGTACATATTTGTAATATCTTATTAAATGTTAATGTACCTGACGGTACTTAAGAATTATAAATGTGATATGTGCTTTCATCACAATAATATTGAACTCGTGAGATTGATTTTATTTTGATTGCTGTAATTAATTTAATTTGATAATATACCTCTAGACAACTTATAGACTTAATAAATTTATTAAATTTTAATTTCTCTAGTTAGTAGCCTACCAGTTGTAATCCTAAAGCACTATTGAACCATACTGAATTTTAATGGATAATTGGACAAGGATACTGACTACTTGTTACGAAAACCCAGTAACAGGCTGGATGCTAGAAGGGCAGTCCTTTCTAGTATTCACTGGAGATCTCTAAGCTTTTAGAATCGCGTTTTTTGTAACAAATGGGGGCCTGTCCGGGAGCTCTTGATCCAAGGTGTTGGAGAAATTGTCCAGTTTGACATACTAGTACTTCTATGATCAAACACTTAGAGTACTTTCCTAATCTGAAGACTTTGAGTTTAGTCTTGTACAACATACCAAGTGGATGTATGTACCTGACTGAGTCTCTTGATCCAAGGAGATGGAAATACTGTTCATGAGCTCTAGCTCTAAGACAACCAACACTAAAATTCCTATTAGGATTATAGTTTCCCATAATCACTCTCTCGTAGTACAATTATTTTCGTGATGTATGCCAAAGTGAAACAGTTAATTGATACTCTGACTTTGTCTGAGTTAAGTACATTAAAACTTCAGACGTGTTGGCAAGTAGCCAAATATCTCGGTGTGACGTATAACAGGAATTACACCGCTGAAACTGTCAGAGCATTAATTAAAGATATATTGTTTCCTGCTCATACAGAGATGTCTGATTATGATTCAGATTCAGAAAGCCTAGTGTCACAATTAGGAAGTATGACTCTATTTGATGAAGAAAGAGCAACTAGAGCAGAAGTGAGCCTAGTGGCTGAGCCTAGTGTAGCTCAGTTCTCGCTCACACCTTCCCGCCTCACTGACACTATAGCACAGAGTGTAGCTGGTTGGATGACACAGCCTAATACTAGTACCGTGTATACTACACCTGTATTTACTTATCTTAGACCAGATCTAGACTCTCTAGAGACGGCTGGACCAAGTGTCCGACCTAAGGACCGTCCAGACCATGTTAATTTCCCTACTCCTCCATTACCCACTGGTCCTATCTCTCAGGAACAGTTTGAGAGGTTGGAACGCCTCATTATGTTGCAGACTGCACAAATAGAGGCACAGAGGAAATTGAACGAAGAAGATTTCCAAAGAGAAAATGTTCGTCTGTTAAGACAACAGACTGATAGATCACAGGACACATTTAATGTGCAGAAAGCTGCATCCATGGTTCCTAAGTTTTTTGAAAGTGACTTAGACACATATTTTGATGTGTTTGAGAACCAGGCACGTGCTATGAACTGGCCACGTAAGCACTGGGCAACATTGCTTCATACTGCTTTGACGGGAAGAGCTCAAACTTGTACGGCTGCTTTACCATTTGCTATGTACATTAGTTATGACGCTGTCAAACAAACTATTCTAGAGACATATAACTTGTTACCTGTAAGTTATCAAAGAGCATTTCGTACGTTACAACGACGACAAGATCAAACTTGTGTAGAGTTTGCTCGTGAGAAAAAAGTTGCATTTGAGAGATGGTCTAGAGCTGCTAAGTGTACCAACTACGACAGTCTAGTTCAGTTGTTACTACATGAAGAGTTTAACAACTGTATGTCTCCCGACATACAAGAATATCTGATCGATCATACTACCTCGGATATTCTGGAAACTGCAGCATTAGCAGACAATTACGAGATTTCTCACAAACTTGTACGTACTAAAACACAAAGAAACAAGGTAACTAAAAATTGTCCTAGAAGTTGGCAACCTAAATCAGCTGCTCATTGCCGGCCTGATGTACCTGCTACTGTAACTTCTCGTACCTTTACCAGGAAAACTCACAATCCTGAATCTGTCTCTGTGGCTAGACAGAAATCTGATATCGAGAAGAAGAAAGTTAAATGTACCTATTGTAACAGGAAAGGACATACTAGAGAGTATTGCTATAAGTTAGAAAGAGATACGAGATACAGTCGTGCGGCTGGCGCCCCCACTCAAGTCGTATCCTCTTCCGAGCAACAAAGACTCCAAAAGCCTAGCAATGCCTCTGATCCTACTGTTTTAGATAATGTTACTCAGGATAGATGACTAGCGTCAGAAAGTGTATCTGACGAAAAGATTCGTTCAGCGATGAGTCCTTACTTTTCGAGAGATAAAGTAGGATTTGACGAATCACATCTAACTGAGATAATTTCTTTCAGAGACACTGGCAGTTATCTCACGTTATTAAGAGAAGATGTACTGCCCATAACTGACGATACCTATTGTAAGATAGATGTATTGTTAGAAGCCTATGGAGGGGCTGTTATAAAAGTGCCTCTGCACAAAGTTTATATTGAAACAAGCTATTATACTGGTTATATTTCAGTGGGTATATCCAGTGGTGTATTTCCCATCAGGTCAGTGGACTTGTTGATAGGGAACGATATCCTTCATGCTGGTATATGTAAAGAACCACTTGTGATTGATAATAACACTGATGATAATTATGCCATTGAAGCTTGTAGAGAGAAACCTATTTTATTTCCTCTCAGCGCAATTACTAGAGCTATGTCAAAGATTCAACAACCATCCTTGTCTCCTGTTGAGTTAGTTGATGACGATGATTTGGGGTTGAATATGTTGTTTAGTGACACTCTGCGCCCAGGATCATTAACACTGACTCCCCCTAGTCATCAACCTAGTCAGGACACAACTGACGTTAAATTTCTAACTCATGATGATTTAATAAAGGATCAGTTTGTTGATCAGTCACTGGAAAGACTGAGAGATATAGCAGTTACTGAGAGTGAAGCAAAGGATCTCGATAATTGTTACTATTATAGTAACGGTGTACTGATGGAGAAAAATACATGTAAGTTGTCAGCTGATAGTGTTTCCCACACAGTTAAGCATCTCGTTGTGTTACCAGTTACATTTCGTGAACAAGCCATTGATTTTGCTCACAATAGTCCCATTGGAGGACATTTGGGTGTCAAGAAGACACTCGGTAAACTGGCAAAACATTTTACTTGGCCAAAGATGAAGGAAACAGTAGCTGATCATGTGCGACGTTGCCACGTGTGTCAAGTGACAGGCAAGCCAGCGCACACACCTCCACCTGCGCCTCTCATTCCTATCACCGTGCATGGTGAACCATTCTCACGTCTTATTATTGATTGTGTTGGTCCTTTGCCTAGAACCAAACTAGGAAACCAATACTTATTTACTATTATGGACGCTGCAACACGCTATCCCGAAGCTATTCCTATGAGAAAAATTAATGCTCGTGCTATTGTGATAGCGCTGATGAAATTTTTCTCCCAGGTTGGATTGCCACGAGAGATACAATCAGATCAGGGATCTAACTTCACTTCTAAGATCTTTCGAGAAGCATTATCCCACCTAGGAATAAAGTCTGTACTTTCAACCAGTTATCATCCACAGTCACAAGGGGCTCTAGAGAGATTTCATCAGACACTGAAGTCCATGATGAGAGCTTATTGTGAACATTTTTCTAGAGACTGGGATGAGGGTATACCTTTTCTTCTGTTCGCTATGAGAGAAAGTGAACAAGAAAGTCTCGGATTTAGTCCGTTTGAATTAATATTCGGACACCAAGTGCGTGGTCCTCTTGCAGTGTTGAAAGACGTGTGGACAGGAAAATCAAATCCATCATTGAGTACTTCACCTTCATTAATGCAGCAACATCTGACAGCCGCTAGAGAGCTAGCTTCGAAAAACCTAGTTTCAGCCCAAGCTAGAATGAAGCAACATTATGACAAGCGTGCTGTCCCTCGTTCTTTTAAAGCAGGAGATAAGGTGATGGCTCGGAAATTAGTACCAGGTCATGCTCTACAAGCCAGGTATGATGGTCCCCTGGAAGTAGTGAAAAAGCTTAGCGACGTAAATTATTTGGTACGTACGCCTGGGAAAAAGAAATCTAATCATGTGTACCATGTTAACCAGCTCAAGGCATACTACGCTAGTCCTCTACCTACTACTTCTATTCTTCCTAGGACAGAGGAAGAAAACGTCAGTCTACCTGACATTTCTAGAGGTATAGAGGTTCGTTTAGAAAATTCAGTGACTCTACAATCACTAGACGATTTTCTTAGTAACCTTGGAATTGATAAAGCTGGTGATATTAAAAACATGATTTTGCATTTCCCTGAATTGTTCGGTGATGTTCCTAAACGTTGTACTCTGGGTGTACATGACGTTGATGTACAGGGAGCATCACCCATTAAGCAATCACCATATAGGATGAGTCCAACAAAGCATAAAGCATTGAGAGAAGAGGTTGATTTTCTGTTATCTCACGGACTTATTGAACGCAGTAAAAGTCCATGGGCATCTCCCTGTATTTTAGTGCCTAAACCTGACGGTAGTTTCAGGATGTGCACTGATTACAGGAAAGTGAACTCTGTCACCTTGCCTGATGGTTATCCTCTACCTCGCATTGACGACCTTATTGATCGTGTGTCAGGAGCCCAGTTTGTCAGCCGTTTAGATCTCTTACGAGGCTATTATCAAGTCCCGCTTACTGAACGTGCTCAAGAAATATCTGCTTTTACTGTTCAAGATGGATTGTTTAACTACCTCGTCACCCCCTTCGGCCTATGTAACGCGGCTTCTTCATTCCAACGTATAATGAACGAGTTGACCCACAACTTAGAAGGAGTAGAAGCCTACCTTGACGACTTAGTGGTGTACAGTGACGAGTGGGAACAGCACTTGACGCGTCTCAGAGCATTGTTTGAGAGACTGGCGCACTACAACTTCACTGTTAACTTAGCTAAATGTAGTTTTGGTCAAGCCAAGATTACCTATCTAGGCTTTTGTATCGGCCAAGGTGAGGTTGCTCCTATTGAGGCTAAGGTTCGTGCAATTTCTGAATTTCCAGTGCCACAGGATAGGAAAGGAGTACAGAGATTCCTGGGTATGGCAGGATATTATCGCAGGTTCTGTCCAAATTTTTCTCAGATTGCAGCTCCTCTTACTGAGCTTACTAGTAGCAAAGTTCAGTTCACCTGGACTAGAGATTGTTCAAACTCGTTCAAAAGGTTGAAGCGCTTGCTATCCTCTGCTCCTGTGTTGAAGAGTCCTAATTTCAATCTTCCCTTCTTTTTACATATAGATGCGAGTGGTTATGCAGTGGGTGCTGTGCTACTCCAACAGTCAACATCCACTGATATTCTCCATCCTATATGTTACTATTCATCTAAGCTTAAACGACACCAGAAAAATTATGCCACTATTGAGAAAGAGGCTCTAGCTCTTGTGGTGTCCTTGGAACATTTTGACGTGTATTTGGGCACTTCCCCATTTAAAATTAACGTTTTTTCTGACCACAATCCACTCACCTACATAAATACGATGAAAAGTAAAAATGCTAGGATCATGAGGTGGGCCCTCAGAATCCAACCTTATTCTATTAGTATAAAACACATAAGTGGTCATTGTAATGTAATTGCTGACGCTCTGTCTCGTCCTTAATAATTATCAGTTACATTAAAAATTAACGTATTTTTATGCCCAAATACGTTTTGTTACTTGCTATGTCAAATTCAGTAAAGTAACTTAATCCCTCCAGCCCATATTAACTATATATACTCATGTCATGTCTAATTATTAAATTTATGTATTTACAGTATTGTTGTGCGAGGAGGAGACAAGCTGAGTGTTGAGTGAGTAGTGTCGTGTGGGTGAGGTACTGCGTGACGCAACACTGTCCTGCCGCAGACCCCCCCCCTCACTACACACCTTAAGCTGTTTCATACTCAGATGTTCATACTGCCTCGCATTCCACAACCACTACTTAAGAGTGGAATGCAGTCTCCTCTACAATGATCGAGCCTCAACGTGCCCTCCTTGTCAGCGCTATCCTGTCTCTACACTGATGTACATAACCACGAGTATACAGAGATACGATACTGTGTACTGCCCTAGAACTAGAGACATATCCTAGTGACGGACGCTGTGAAATTGTAGAGGTGCTTGGCACAAGAGAGACTCGTTAATATTGATAATGATAATATTGATATGAGTAACCAGAAATAATGTGAAAGACATGCAACTCCTAGTGCGACCCTCTGTCGTGTTGGGGGGGGTGTTGCAACCCCTGAATGGGTTACAATGATTATTATGTATATATGTAATGTATATTATCTTTTCATATAATTTTATATTGCTTATATTTGCGATAATAGCTAAATCGTAAATGTATGACTTTATATTATTATTTGACTGTTATATTGTTATTTAGCTTATGTTGTTAGGATGTATATAAAATGTGCTCAGTTAGGCTTGATTGTCAAACTACTATAATTATCGCTTGTCGCTCGTTATACTGCCGGCTTCTGAGCTGCAGTTGTCTACGTAGCTATCACGTGATCGAGGGGGGGGTGTCCTCACCTCTCGTGAAATTGTCAGTCTGCTGGAGACTCGCTTGCTGGTTGGACAGATTGTCTGTCTGACAGTCTGCTGGAGACTCGCTTGCTGGTTGGACAGATTGTCTGTCTCATTATTCTTGTTAGTTCTGTAGAACTTTGTTCACAGAACATTGTAAAGACTTAGTGATTTTCGACGTTGTACTGAGGTTGTGTGTCGCTTAGACACTCTGAATATCTCAGGTCCTTAGCTATAGCTTCTGACCTAATTTTGTACTGGTTCCTGTGTATTGTCACAGTCACAGTTTTACCTATGCTGAACAAAGATTCAGTATTATGGGAGTGTTGTAACTTTTGTGGAGGATCTGCAGATGGTCCCTACTTAGTGTCGTTATATTATCTCCTTGATCCTGATTGTGTCGCAGTCGCTTGATATTGCATTGCTATTGGGCTTAGCATTCTTTGTTGTTCAAGCAGACTGTTCGGGTTGCCAGTCGGTCAAGAAGTTAGTTTATTTGAGGACTTTGTCAGTCACTTGTTTAAGTCTTATTCGAGTCTTGAGACATAGCTAACTACTTAAGAGCACTTACACGCATACACACTTACTTGTACATATTTGTAATATCTTATTAAATGTTAATGTACCTGACGGTACTTAAGAATTATAAATGTGATATGTGCTTTCATCACAATAATATTGAACTCGTGAGATTGATTTTATTTTGATTGCTGTAATTAATTTAATTTGATAATATACCTCTAGACAACTTATAGACTTAATAAATTTATTAAATTTTAATTTCTCTAGTTAGTAGCCTACCAGTTGTAATCCTAAAGCACTATTGAACCATACTGAATTTTAATGGATAATTGGACAAGGATACTGACTACTTGTTACGAAAACCCAGTAACAGGCTGGATGCTAGAAGGGCAGTCCTTTCTAGTATTCACTGGAGATCTCTAAGCTTTTAGAATCGCGTTTTTTGTAACAGTGTGTGTGTGTGTGTGTGGTGTGTGGTGTGTGGTGTGTGGTGTGTGGTGTGTGTGTGTGTGTGTGTGTGTGTGTGTGTGTGTGTGTGTGTGTGTGTGTGTGTGTGTGTGTGTGTGTGTGTATGTGGTGTGTGTGTGTGGTGTGTGTGTGTGGTGTGTGTGTGTGGTGTGTGTGTGTGTGTGGTGTGTGTGTGGTGTGTGTGTGTGTGTGTGTGTGTGTGTGTGTGTGTGTGTGTGTGTGTGTGTGTGTGGGTGTGTGTGTGTGTGTGTGGTGTGTGCGTGTGTGTGGTGTGAGTGTGTGTGGTGTGTGTGTGTGTGTGGTGTGTGTGTGTGTGGTGTGTGTGTGTGGTGTGTGTGTGTGGTGTGTGTGTGTGGTGTGTGTGTGTGTGGTGTGTGTGTGTGGTGTGTGTGGTGTGTGTGTGGTGTGTGGTGTGTGTTGTGTCTGTGGTGTGTGCGTGTGTGTGTGTGTTTGTGTTTGTGTGTGTTTGTGTGTTTGTGTTTGTTTGTGTTTGTGTGTGTGTGTGTATGTGTGTGTGTTGTGAGAGGCAAAAGGTGTCACCGTATTGTTTATGTAAGTGTCTGGTTAAGACTGACTGGAGATTTAACAAAACAGCGTCACATGACCTTTACTTTATATTGTTACTTATGTCTAATTCACATTTCCTTCCCTCAATAACAAAAACCAACAACAATAATAATATCTTTATTTCTACAAGTACAAGGTATATAGACCATAGCTGACATCAGTAACATACTACTATATAGAAAGTCGCTTGTTATGCAGAGCATTTCCCGCAAATTAGGTTAATTTTGTCCCAGGATGCGACCCACACCAATCGACTAACACCCAGGTACATACATCTCAGAGAGAGAGAGAGAGAGAGAGAGAGAGAGAGAGAGAGAGAGAGAGAGAGAGAGAGAGAGAGAGAGAGAGAGACCATGGGTCAACGTTCTCTCAAAGAGAATAAATTTCTTTCCGTGCGTGAGAATGATACAGGCACGGCGCTGAGGCGAGGCAAGACTTATTTCTTCGTCAGCTGAAGGAAAATATTCTCTCTCTCTCTCTCTCTCTCTCTCTCTCTCTCTCTCTCTCTCTCTCTCTCTCTCTCTCTCTCTCTCTCTCTCTCTCTCACTCTGTCCTCGGGCGCAGTAAGACACCGTTATCTTACATTTTCTTATTACTCCCTGCATTGTGCTGTGCTTCGCTCTCACCATTAACGTCACATCTTAAAGGCGTTTTTTTGCCACATATATCCGAGTGAACTCAGCTTTTACGCACACAAAAACAACAAAAAAAACTCCAAATCACAGATTAAAAACGAGAAAGTTGTGAAAAACTTTCAGGGGTGAAAAACGGCAGACGTACCAAGTATTATTTTTTTTATTGAATAAGTAGAAAGTATGCTGGAGAAATTTACAGTGACAGCTGGAAGCTATAAACGCTATCAGCGGAGATGAAAGTTATCAGTAAGACTAACGGACCATCCTATTTTTTCATGATACCATGATATCGCTTATTTGTAATGGTATCGATATCGTTAGGTATCGGTTATTTTTGATGACATCGGTTTCGACCTAAAACTGACCGTCGGTATCGGCCAAAACAATCGGCACCATCCCAACAATAGTACCGATAGCTGGTCCGCCACGGTGTACATAAATGCACATTAAGACCTCATCTAACCACCAGCATCCTGCTGGCAGGGAGAGAGTTAAGTTCTGTCAGGAAACAGAACTAGTGTTTCCTGACGCGGGTCTTAGTCATGTGATGACTCACAGCTGGAGCTTCTGGTCATCTGACCGAAGCCTTTCGCTGGCTTACCCCTCCACCCCTTTAAAAATTATGGTTATGATTATAACCATTCTTCGGTAAGGCCGGCAAGGAGAGTAGAATCCACTCTGACAGCGAACGGAGGGTCAAGCCTCCACCTACTCCTTGCCTTGCATGACGCACTGGACCTCACCGCTTCACGTAAATAAGAAAAATGGCTCTCTTCCATTTACAAGATGTATTTACAGTTTGTATTTACAATTTGTATTTTCATTTGGTTCAGGCCAAATAAAGAGGAGCAGGAGGGTGTTGTTCAGCGGAGCAGATCTCTCAGTGACACACTTAACATAAACCTGTGTGCTGGATATATATGGAAGACTGAAAGTTGAATGTGACTCCTTATCACCTTCACCTTGTTCACTTGTGAGAGTAGAGCGTAGAATGAAGGCAGAGAGAGAGAGAGAGAGAGAGAGACGTGGACAGAAAGAAAGAAGAGAGGGAGAGAGAGAACCGGTTTCTTTGTTCAGCTTGAGAGGTTCCATCTTTCAGGTCAGAGTTCAGGTCATAATCTCAGTTATGCATCTTGTTATAGTCAGTTAGGTTAGCTAGTATTAGTGGCCCTCCCTCCACTGACTTCCCTTACCACACAACCCTGGCACTCTCCACACCCTGGACTTTCCTACCCTGGCACTCTCCACCCTGGACTTTCCTACTCTTGCACTCTCCACCCTGGACTTTCCTACCCTGGCACTCTCCACCCTGGACTTTCCTACCTTGGCACTCTCCACCCTGGACTTTCCTACCCTGGCACTCTCCACCCTGGACTTTCCTACCCTGGCACTCTCCGCCCTGGACTTTCCTACCCTGGCACTCTCCACCCTGGACTTTCATACCCTGGCACTCTCCACCCTGGACTTTCCTACCCTGGCACTCTCCACCCTAGACTTTCCTACCCTGGCACTCTCCACCCTGGACTTTCCTACCCTGGCATTCTCCACCCTAGACTTTCCTACCCTGGCACTCTCCAACCTGGACTTTCCTACCCTGGCACTCTCCACCCTGGACTTTCCTACCCTGGCACTCTCCACCCTGGACTTTCCTACCCTGGCACTCTCCACCCTGGACTTTCCTACTCTTGCACTCTCCACCCTGGACTTTTCTACCCTGGCACTCTCCACCCTGGACTTTCCTACCCTGGCACTCTCCACCCTGGACTTTCCTACCCTGGCACTCTCCACCCTGGACTTTCATACCCTGGCACTCTCCACCCTGGACTTTCATACCCTGGCACTCTCCACCCTGGACTTTCATACCCTGGCACTCTCCACCCTGGACTTTCCTACCTTGGCACTCTCCACCCTGGACTTTCCTACCCTGGCACTCTCCACCCTGGACTTTCCTACCCTGGCACTCTCCACCCTGGACTTTCCTACCCTGGCACTCTCCACCCTGGACTTTCATACCCTGGCACTCTCCACCGTGGACTTTCCTACCCTAGCACTCTCCACCCTGGACTTTCATACCCTGGCACTCTCCACCCTGGACTTTCCTACCCTGGCACTCTCCACCCTGGACTTTCCTACCCTGGCACTCTCCACCCTGGACTTTCCTACCCTGGCACTCTCCACCCTGGACTTTCCTACCCTGGCACTCTCCACCCTGGACTTTCCTACTCTTGCACTCTCCACCCTGGACTTTCCTACCCTGGCACTCTCCACCCTGGACTTTCCTACCCTGGCACTCTCCACCCTGGACTTTCCTACCCTGGCACTCTCCACCCTGGACTTTCCTACTCTTGCACTCTCCACCCTGGACTTTCCTACCCTGGCACTCTCCACCCTGGACTTTCATACACTGGCACTCTCCACCCTGGACTTTCCTACCCTGGCACTCTCCACCCTGGACTTTCATACCCTGGCACTCTCCACCCTGGACTTTCATACCCTGGCACTCTCCACCCTGGACTTTCATACCCTGGCACTCTCCACCCTGGACTTTCCTACCTTGGCACTCTCCACCCTGGACTTTCCTACCCTGGCACTCTCCACCCTGGACTTTCATACCCTGGCACTCTCCACCCTGGACTTTCCTACCCTGGCACTCTCCACCCTGGACTTTCATACCCTGGCACTCTCCACCGTGGACTTTCCTATCCTAGCACTCTCCACCCTGGACTTTCATATCCTGGCACTCTCCACCCTGGACTTTCCTACCCTGGCACTCTCCACCCTGGACTTTCCTACCCTGGCACTCTCCACCCTGGACTTTCCTACCCTGGCACTCTCCACCCTGGACTTTCCTACCCTGGCACTCTCCACCCTGGACTTTCCTATTCTTGCACTCTCCACCCTGGACTTTCCTACCCTGGCACTCTCCACCCTGGACTTTCCTACCCTGGCACTCTCCACCCTGGACTTTCCTACCCTGGCACTCTCCACCCTGGACTTTCATACCCTGGCACTCTCCACCCTGGACTTTCCTACCCTGGCACTCTCCACCCTGGACTTTCCTACCCTGGCACTCTCCACCCTGGACTTTCATACCCTGGCACTCTCCACCCTGGACTTTCCTACCCTGGCACTCTCCACCCTGGACTTTCATACCCTGGCACTCTCCACCCTGGACTTTCCTACCCTGGCACTCTCCACCCTGGACTTTCCTACCCTGGCACTCTCCACCCTGGACTTTCCTACCCTGGCACTCTCCACCCTGGACTTTCCTACCCTGGCACTCTCCACCCTGGACTTTCCTACCCTGGCACTCTCCACCCTGGACTTTCCTACCCTGGCACTCTCCACCCTGGACTTTCCTACCCTGGCACTCTCCACCCTGGACTTTCCTACCCTGGCACTCTCCACCCTGGACTTTCCTACCCTGGCACTCTCCACCCTGGACTTTCCTACCCTGGCACTCTCCACCCTGGACTTTCCTACCCTGGCACTCTCCACCCTGGACTTTCCTACCCTGGCACTCTCCACCCTGGACTTTCCTACCCTGGCACTCTCCACCCTGGACTTTCCTACCCTGGCACTCTCCACCCTGGACTTTCCTACCCTGGCACTCTCCACCCTGGACTTTCCTACCCTGGCACTCTCCACCCTGGACTTTCCTACCCTGGCACTCTCCACCCTGGACTTTCCTACCCTGGCACTCTCCACCCTGGACTTTCCTACCCTGGCACTCTCCACCCTGGACTTTCATACCCTGGCACTCTCCACCCTGGACTTTCCTACCCTGGCACTCTCCACCCTGGACTTTCCTACCCTGGCACTCTCACTTATACATCTACCTATCTATCTATACAGTAACTTTATAATTACAGATATTTATATAATATAGTGGTAATGTAATATAGCAGAATTATTAACAATATGATTATTATGCTATATTATACTGCTTGCTCAGCTGTATCACACCTACACATTAGCACTAATTATAAATCACGGCGAAGTTACAACCCGGCTAGGGGGTACAATGTACACTGGGGTACAAGAGATAATTCAGTTAGATCAGAGGAAGGGAAGTGCTGTGGTTCAGTGTATCAAGAGCACTTCACCGTAATCCAGGCTCGCCCCTTGCAGGGTCAATGGTTCAGGCAATACTCGTTCAACTCTCAACATTATGACTCAGGTCACAGAAGCCTCCAGGATCTTGCTCGAACTTGAAAAGATACTAAATATGTTTGACTCTAAAACACTCCGAGGCAAGAGATCCAACACAAAGGTGGTGAACAAAGTCTTACTTTTGAAGATTAGAGAAGTAGCGCTTTGTAAATAATGGATCCATCCCGATATACGAACTACACGTCAGGAAATCATAATAATCATAATAATAATAATAATAATAATAATAATAATAATAATAATAATAATAATAATAATAATAATCTTTACTTCTACAAGTACATGTACAAGGTATACAGGCCTAACTGACATCAATGGCATACTACTATATAGAAAGCCCCTTGTTATGAACAGCATTTCTGTTAAATTAGGCCAATTTTGTCCCCAGGATGCGACACACACCAATCAAGTAGCACCCAGGGACCTATTTTACTGATAAGCGAACATGAACAGCAGGTGTCTTAACGAAACACGTCCTAATGTTTACGCCCGTACCAGGAATCGAACCACGAACCTCAGTGTGTAAGATGAATGCGCTAGCAACTGAGGTACAAGGCACCTTCACGTGTCCTATTTTTCTGACAGAACTAACCTATATGCCTGCCGGGAGCTTGTAATAAGGAGTGTACACGCTGCTAGATGTGTTGAAATATGCATTTAAAATATGGCGAACAAGATGTCAATATTAGTGATGGGACCAGTTTGTTTTTAATAATAATAATAATAATAATAATAATAATAATAATAATAATAATATCTTTATTTACTACAAGTACATGTACAAGGTATACAGACCATAGCTGATATCAATGACATACTACTATACACAAAGCCGCTTGTTATGCAGAGCATTTCGGGCAAACTAGGTCATTTTGTCCCAGGATGCGACCCACACCAGTCGATTAACACACAGGTACCCATTTTACTTATCCGTCATCTTCCTCGTCCTACACCCCCCTCAATTTTCACCCCACCACTTCCCTCCCCCCTTTACACTCCCCAGGAACCGGTCCCCTTCCCACTCCCCAATAATCGGTCACCCTCTCCTCACTCCCCAGTAACCGGTCCCACCACTGGCTGGAGGTCACCACCAGGTGTACGCATCTGGTCTTCCAGCCTCATGTCCTACACTCACCTTTTAATAACCGTATTTCTGATATATTATCACCCTAGTCTTGGCTATTGTATCACCCTAGTCTTGGTTATTGTATCACCCTAGTCTTGGCTATTTTATCACTAGTTCTGGCTAATGTATCACTCTAGTCCTGGCTATTGTATCACCCTAGTCCTGGCTATTGTATCACCCTAGTCCTGACTATTGTATTACTTTAGTCCTGGCTATTGTATCACCCTAGTCCTGACTATTGTATCACTCTAGTCCTGGCTATTTTATGAGACAGATAAGAACTGGTACTGTATGAGACGGTATATGAGAGACAGGTAAGATCTGGTACTATATGAGGCGGTGTATGAGAGGTATGAACTGATACTATATGAGGCGGTATATGAGAGACAGGTAAGATCTGGTACTGTATGAGGCGGTATTTGGAAGACAGGTATGACCTAGTACTCCAAACCATCATTATACACACAGACACACACACATACACACGCTGATTAAAGCAAGCCGTTTTAAAACCCTTTAATAATAATAATAAAAATAATAATAATAATAATAATAATAATAATAATAATAATAATAACATCTATGATCTCGGAAGGTGATATGTTACATATGCAACAGCTAGGTATCTTCATTCCGAAACGTTTCGTAATCAGTCCATCACCTTTGAAGACGTAGTAATGAGGGGAGTCAGTCCCTCAACCTGGAGAAGACCTGAGCTCCATAGTCAGCAGGTACTGTGTAATAGTTGGAACAAACATACACTGGTTGAAGCCACTGCAATAGTGGTTAAATGTGTAGATAATAACACAGGATAACTATAAAAAGCGGGGTCAGGCAGGGGGTCACGGGGGTCAGGTCAGTCAGTCAGGCAGATCACTGTGATTCTGAGGTGTTCACACATCTAAGTCATCTGGTTTGGTCGCGGACCGGGCCCCGGGGGCGTTTACCCCCGAAACCCCTCCTCTAGGTATATTCCTCAAGGTATACTCTTCAAAGCATACCCCTCCAGGTATACCTTCATCTTACCAACGTAATCATTCTCTACCACCTACGTCTATCATATAATACTTAAAGATATTCAAAACATCAATTTGTAAAAAAAAAATTTATGAAATTGAATAAAAAATCTATGAAATTGTATAAAAAATCTATGAAATTGAATAAAAAATCTATGAAATTGTATAAAAAATCTATGAAATTGAATAAAAAATCTATGAAATTGAATAAAAAATCTATGAAATTGAATAAAAAATCTATGAAATTATATAAAAATTATTAATTTGTACAAACATCTACTAATTTGTATAAAAATAACTGAATTTGTAAAATAAAAAGATATCTATGTAAAAACCATCTAAATATTTGCAAAAAATAAAAAATACTCCATGAATTGCACATTATCAAAATTTAGATAAGAGTTTCGACGTTGACGGTGTTAGTAACACAAGAATCAAGACGTTGACGGTGTTAGTAACACAAGAATCAAGACGTTGACGGTGTTAGTAACACAAGAATCAAGACGTGATTGTGTTAAAGACAATGTTTTAAACACTCAAGATAATGTGTAAGAGATACTCTGAGGAGACGAGATGACTGGTGGTGATGGCGAGATGATCCATGTTACGTAGTATGTGTCACGTGAACCACCACACCAGAGGATACTTGAGCCGATCCACGTAACACATGTGTCACCAACACACATTCCAATCCCGTAAACACACAGCGGTACGTACACGTTGTGTACACGTACAAGCACATACAAATCACACACACACAGGAGCTGAGTCTCGACCCCTGCAACCACAAACAGGTGAGTACAAACAGGGCAGTACACACACGCGCGCGTGCACACTGACGTAGTCAGGCTGACACAGACAGCCAAGTGACCATGTAAGATGTGCATATGTGCTATTAACTGATATCAAATTTCCTTGTGATGTTGCACTGGGTTGTGCATCTACCATGCCTCCTGAGGTGGTGCAACTACCAGGCCTCCTGAGGTGGTGCAACTACCAGGCCTCCTGAGGTGGTGCAACTACCAGGCCTCCTGAGGTGGTGCAACTACTAGGCCTCCTGAGGTGGTGCAACTACCAGGCCTCCTGAGGTGGTGCAACTACCAGGCCTCCTGAGGTGGTGCATCTACCAGGCCTCCTGAGGTGGTGCAACTACCAGGCCTCCTGAGATGGTGCAACTACCAGGCCTCCTGAGGTGGTGCAACTACCAGGCCTCCTGAGGTGGTGCAACTACCAGGCCTCCTGAGGTGGTGCAACTACTAGGCCTCCTGAGGTGGTGCAACTACCAGGCCTCCTGAGGTGGTGCAACTACCAGGCCTCCTGAGGTGGTGCAACTACCAGGCCTCCTGAGGTGGTGCAACTACCAGGCCTCCTGAGGTGGTGCAACTACCAGGCCTCCTGAGGTGGTGCAACTACCAGGCCTCCTGAGGTGGTGCAACTACCAGGCCTCCTGAGGTGGTGCAACTACCAGGCCTCCTGAGGTGGTGCAACTACCAGGCCTCCTGAGGTGGTGCAACTACCAGGCCTCCTGAGGTGGTGCAACTACCATTCCTCCTGAGGTGGTGCAACTACCAGGCCTCCTGAGGTGGTGCAACTACCAGGCCTCGTGAGTTGGTGCAGCTACCAAACCTCCTGAGGTGGTGCAACTACCATGCCTCTTGAGGTGGTGCAACTACCAGGCCTCCTGAGGTGGTCCAACTACCAGGCCTCGTGAGGCGGTGCAACCACCATGCCTCCTGAGGTGGTGCAACTACCAGACCTCCTGAAGTGGTGCAACTACCAGGCTTCCTGAGGTGGTGCAACTACCAGGCCTTCTGAGGCGGTGCAACTACCAGGCCTCCTGAGGTGGTGCAACTACCAGACCTCCTGAGGTGGTCCAACTACCAGGCCTCCTGAGGTGGTCCAACTACCAGGCCTCCTGAGGTGGTCCAACTTCCAGGCTTCCTGAGGTGGTCCAACTACCATGCCTCCTGAGGTGGTCCAACTATCATGCCTCCTGAGGTGGTCCAACTACCAGATTTCCTGAGGTGGTCCAACTACCAGGCCTCCTGAGGTGGTGCAACTACCAGGCCTCCTGAGGTGGTGCAACTACCAGGCCTCCTGAGGTGGTGCAACTACCATGCCTCCTGAGGTGGTGCAACTACCAGGCCTCCTGAGGTGCTGCAACTACCAGGCCTCCTGAGGTGGTGCAACTACCAGGCCTCCTGAAGTGGTGCAACTACCAGGCCTCGTGAGGCGGTGCAACTACCAGACCTCCTGAAGTGGTGCAACTACCAGGCCTTGTGAGGCGGTGCAACTACCAGACCTCCTGAAGTGGTGCAACTACCAGGCCTCGTGAGGCGTTGCAACTACCAGGCCTCCTGAAGCTGTGCAACTACCAGTCCTTGTGAGGCGGTGCAACTACCAGGCCTCCTGAGGTGGTGCAACTACTAGACCTCCTGAAGTGGTGCAACTACCAGGCTTCCTGAGGTGGTGCAACTACCAGACCTCCTGAGGTGATGCAACTACCAGGCATCCTGAGGTGGTGCAGCTACCAGCCATCCTGAGGAGGTGCAACTACCAGACTTCCTGAGGTGGTGCAACTACCAGACCTCCTGAGGTGGTGCAACTACCAGTACTCCTGAGGTAGTGCAACTACCACACCTCCTGAGGTGGTGCAACTACCAGACCTCCTGAGGTGGTGCAGCTACCAGACCTCCTGAGGTGGTGCAGCTACCAGACCTCCTGAGGTGGTGCAACTACCAGACCTCCTGAGGTGGTGCAGCTACCAGACCTCCTGAGGTGGTGCAGCTACCAGACCTCCTGAGGTGGTGCAACTACCAGACCTCCTGAGGTGGTGCAGCTACCAGACCTCCTGAGGTGTTGCAACTACCAGACCTCCTGAGGTGGTGCAGCTACCAGACCTCCTGAGGTGGTGCAACTACCAGACCTCCTGAGGTGGTGCTGCTACCAGACCTCCTGAGGTGGTGCAACTACCAAACCTCCTGAGGTGGTGCAGCTACCAAACCTCCTGAGGTGGTGCAGCTACCAGACCTCCTGAGGTGGTGCAGCTACCAGACCTCCTGAGGTGGTGCAGCTACCAAACCTCCTGAGGTGGTGCAGCTACCAGACCTCCTGAGGTGGTGCAGCTACCAGACCTCCTGAGGTGGTGCAGCTACCAAACCTCCTGAGGTGGTGCAGCTACCAGACCTCCTGAGGTGGTGCAGCTACCAAACCTCCTGAGGTGGTGCAGCTACCAGACCTCCTGAGGTGGTGCAGCTACCAAACCTCCTGAGGTGGTGCACTGCTTGTATAGTACCTCGGTGCCTCTATATTGTAGAATAATTTAAATATTACAGTTAACCGGAGTTGTAGAATGAATTCAAATGTCATGATATTATGTGTGTTAAGGGATACTCACACGACTGTTAGAATGATCACACGACAAATTAGAATGATCACACGACAAATTAGAATGATCACACGACAAATTAGAATGATCACACGACAAATTAGAATGATCACACGACAAATTAGAATGATCACACGACAGAACTCCCTGACAATCCTAATTTTTAAAGGGGTGGAGGGGTAAGCCAGAGGAAGGTCTCGGTCTGATGACCAAAAGCTCCAGCAGCGGGTCATCATACGACTAAGACCCACGTCAGGAGACACTTGTCCCGTTTCCTGACAAACCTTACCTAACCTAACCTCCCTGGCATCACTTTAGGACACTGTGAACTCTGACATCGATGTGGTTCCGAGAGCGACCGTAATGAACACTACTGCGTGTTCTTAAATAATGGAGTGTTTGGTATGGAGTACTGGGGAGGGGAATGAGGTGAGGGAAGGGGGGGGAACAACTTCACTTTCTGGAGGCTACACTTAAGAACTTAAAAGATTAAGTGTGGTAATTACCACTTGACCCCTTCAACCACACCATCACCACAACCCATACCAACCACACTCATCCACCACACCCACGCCACCACGCCCACCCTAACTCACCCATTGCGACTCAACATGTATCCATTATTCACCCACATCATCATACCACTACTGTACCCTTCACTACGTCACCATAACCAATCACTACAAGAAGCATAGCATCACCACAAGCAGAATGATAACCATCATCATTCCACCAACACTATACACAGTACAACCACCATGATCATTCCACCAACACAATACAACCATCATCATTCCACAAACACTACACACAGCTTCAGCAAAAGGATCCAACACCTTCCTCAGCCCCATCAAGAAGATGTAACACCTTCCTCAGCCCCAGCAAGAGGATCCAACACTTTCCTCAACCCTAACAAGAGGATCCAGCATCTTTCTCAGTTCCCAGAGATCCAAAGACAACCAGGAGGGACGTGTTCCGTACATGTACCCGTTTATAACAAGAAAGCGCTCAACCCTTGAGGGTCATACAGCACCTGGGATGTTTGAAGCAAACGACTGTGATTTGAGAAAAAGGGGAGGGAGGGGAAGTCGGTGGGTAGCTCCAGTTCTCTGGATCAAGAGCCCTCGAGCAGCACGAGGAAGAGGATGCTAGGGTGTGCTGAAGATGCAAGCAAGCACTAGGTTGATGCCACCTCAAGTGTTGCACAACAGTGAAGATATATTGATGTGGGTTCAACTCACCCACATCAATAAAAACGAATTCAGGACACACAACGTGTAAGAAAAATTATATATATTCTCTCTCTCTCTCTCTCTCTTTCCTTTTTCTTACACAGGGTTTTACAAGCTTAGGTTAAAGCTATTAACTTTATTTACAAGCTAACAGCTGTTACCTACATCAACTCATTTGAAAGTCCTTTTTATTATGAGACAAATATGGAACAGGATGAAACTGGTTTAACATTCTCAACAGTAACCAGTGTTATAAACATCATTTATCAACATTCTCAACAGTAACCAGTGTTATAAACATCATTTATCAACATTCTCAACAGTAACCAGTGTTATAAACATCATTTATCAACATTCTCAACAGTAACCAGTGTTATAAACATCATTTATCAACATTCTCAACAGTAACCAGTGTTATAAACATTTATCAACATTCTCAACAGTAACCAGTGTTATAAACATTTATCAACATTCTCAACAGTAACCAGTGTTATAAACATTTATCAACATTCTCAACAGTAACCAGTGTTATAAACATAATTTATCAACATTCTCAACAACAAACAGTGTTATAAACATTTATCAACATTCTCAACAGCAGTGTTATAAACATCATTTATCAACATTCTCAACAACAGTGTTATAAACATCATTTATCAACATTCTCAACAACAAACAGTGTTATAAACATTTATCAACATTCTTAACAGCAGTGTTATAAACATCATTTATCAACATTCTCAACAACAGTGTTATAAACATTATTTATCAACATTCTCAACAGTAACCAGTGTTATAAACATTATTTATCAACATTCTCAACAGTAACCAGTGTTATAAACATTTATCAACATTCTCAACAGTAACCAGTGTTATAAACATTTATCAACATTCTCAACAGTAACCAGTGTTATAAACATTTATCAACATTCTCAACAGTAACCAGTGTTATAAACATCATTTATCAACATTCTCAACAGTAACCAGTGTTATAAACATTTATCAACATTCTCAACAGTAACCAGTGTTATAAACATTTATCAACATTCTCAACAGTAACCAGTGTTATAAACATTTATCAACATTCTCAACAGTAACCAGTGTTATAAACATCATTTATCAACATTCTCAACAACAAACAGTGTTATAAACATTTATCAACATTCTCAACAGCAGTGTTATAAACATCATTTATCAACATTCTCAACAACAAACAGTGTTATAAACATTTATCAACATTCTCAACAACAGTGTTATAAACATCATTTATCAACATTCTCAACAACAGTGTTATAAACATCATTTATCAACATTCTCAACAACAAACAGTGTTATAAACATTTATCAACATTCTCAACAGCAGTGTTATAAACATCATTTATCAACATTCTCAACAACAGTGTTATAAACATTTATCAACATTCTCAACAGTAACCAGTG
Organism: Cherax quadricarinatus; assembly: GCF_038502225.1. Lineage (NCBI taxonomy): Eukaryota > Metazoa > Arthropoda > Malacostraca > Decapoda > Parastacidae > Cherax > Cherax quadricarinatus. The sequence goes on from NC_091333.1 coordinate 3,718,183, forward strand.
TTATAAACATCATTTATCAACATTCTCAACAGTAACCAGTGTTATAAACATTTATCAACATTCTCAACAGCAGCCAGTATTATTGGTATAAAGTGTCGCCAACATTCTGACTAGGGGAATGTAACTTTCGTCAGCATCAAACTGAACTGTGTCATCCCCCACTTGTTGCATTGCAACTAACATCACTGACCCCCACTTTGCTGCATGCAGGTCCCTTCACATGCAGATCCGTTTGCATGCAAATCTGTTCGCATGCAAGACCGTTCTCATGCAGAACTCTTCGCATGCAAGACCTGCCTATCATGGGCCAGAAGGCCTGCTGCAGTCCTATTCCAGTTCCTATTTAAACATTGCGTGCCCTGTCTGACTACCGTCCACAGGCGGGGTATAGCGTGACTACCATCCACAGACAGCATGGGTATGGCGTGACTACCGTCCACAAGAGGGGTATCTGGTGCGTAATAAACCCATCAGACTAACTAATGCGTGTCAGTAAAGAGGCGGAGGTCTTCACAACAACGACACGATCATCAACAGTTTACCTTTAAAGGAGTTCATGCCATAATAATCCTGGTCAAAACCCTGGCTACCAAACTGCTGGATTGCCTGACTGATGGACTGGCTAGCTAACTGGCTTACTGACTAGCTGTCTGGCCCGCGATCTAACTGTACAACTAGCTAGTTGCTTGCAGAGCTGACTAATTGGCTGGCTGAATAACTAACAAACTGACTGGTTGAGTAGCTGACAAACTGACTAGTTGAGCGCTGACAAAAATGACTGGTTGAATAGCTGACAAACTGGCTGACTGACTGACAAACTGGCTTATTGGCTGACTAGCTAGTCAGGCACCAGTAGCCTTGACTTCCCAACTTTCTCCAGGTCATTTGAAGCATTAAACGTGAAATTGGCCCAAGGGGTTAAGGATAAATACCAGAGATCTTAAATACGACCATTCTGAGGCTGTGGGGCACTGAAAGGTCGTATCTGGGGCTCGCTCTGTTCTCACTGAACAGCGGGGGGCGTTCATCTTGCTGTGTGTTCTATGTGAACAGCGGGGAGAGGGGGTCTTGATGTGGGCGAGTGAACGGGGTCATCAAGGACCAAGCGAACTCTAATGTTCATAAGGAAAGAGCGAATCGTCCTTGAGTGTGACTTGTGTCCTTGTTTGAGTGTGACTTGTGTCCTGGTTTGAGTGTGACTTGTGTCCTTGTTTGAGTGTGACTTGTGTCCTTGTTTGAGTGTGACTTGTGTCCTTGTTTGAGTGTGACTTGTGTCTTTGTTTGAGTGTGACTTGTGTCCTGGTTTGAGTGTGACTTGTGTCCTTGTTTGAGTGTGACTTGTGTCCTGGTTTGAGTGTGACTTGTGTCCTTGTTTGAGTGTGACTTGTATCCTTGTTTGAGTGTGACTTGTGTCCTTGTTTGAGTGTGACTGGTGTCCTTGTCTGAGTGTGACTTGTGCTCTAGTTTGTGTGTGACTTGTGTTCTAGTTTGTGTGTGACTTGTGTTCCAGTTTGTGTGTGACTTGTGTTCTAGTTTGTGTGTGACTTGTGTTCCAGTTTGTGTGTGACTTGTGTTCCAGTTTGTGTGTGACTTGTGTTCCAGTTTGTGTGTGACTTGTGTTCCAGTTTGTGCGTGACTTGTGTTCCAGTTTGTGCGTGACTTGTGTTCTAGTTTGTGTGTGACTTGTGTTCCAGTTTGTGTGTGATCCACATCCCAGTTTGTGTGTGATTTTCGTCCTGCTTCAAGAGTAATTTGTTTGATGATCTGTGTACTTGCCTGAGCTACGAAACTGTTTACTACATCTATAATATTCTGCTTCATTTACGTAGCGAAGACAACAGAGCAGACTACAGGTCTACAGGTAGTTACACCTGTAGTCCCAGGTTCCACACGTTACAGGGCGCGGGCTAAGTTTCCAGCAGGAGCAACCACTATGTTACATCACATGTGTAGTATAGATGATGTAGTACAAGTGAGGTACTCACCTTACTGTGCCTGGATCACTGCTGCCTCACACCTGTAAGATAAAACATACAAAAGTTAGTCTTGTTGAAAGACGGGGAAAATTTACGTGAAATTGAGGTTTAAATTTTCTAGTTAAATAAGGTTATATTAAGTGTTATTATTGCGACATATAGTTGTGTGTGTGTGTGTTAGGGAGTTCCATCTCGTGTTAATACTTAACTTCTTCTATTTAACAGACCACCTAACATCAGAAGTGGGTCAATGAGTCTTCTGCACACTACACACACAAAAAAGAAAAACACCAAAACCAGGTCAAGTGTCTATCGACAACTGCTTTTGATAACTAGTAACTAACCCACATACACATATACATGAGCTGAGTCTCGACCCACGCTAACATTTCTATAAATACAATTCGGTGAATGGCACACAAAATGTCTATTCCTTATCCTCATATCAGACATAAACAGAGATATACACCACAGCACCGTATCATCCTTTGCGGATGATACTAGGATCTGCATGAGGCTGTCATCTGCTGAGGACGCGGTTAACCTCCAAGAAGACATAAACAAAGTTTTCCAGTGGGCAACGGTAAACAATATGATGTTCAACGAGGACAAATTCCAACTACTCCGTTATGGAAAACTGGAGGAGATAATAACTAGAACAGAGTATACTACAGACTCTGGCCATACAATAGAGCGGAAAAATAATGTAAGGGACCTGGGAGTAGTAATGTCTGAGGATCTCACTTTCAAGGATCACAACAGTGCCACGATCGCACGTGCAAAGAAAATGATAGGATGGATAATGAGAACTTTCAAAACGAGAGATGCCAAGCCCATGATGATCCTTTTCAAATCACTTGTTCTCTCTAGGCTGGAATACTGCTGTACATTAACATCTCCATTCAAAGCAGGTGAAATCGCAGATCTAGAGAGTGTACAGAGATCCTTTACTGCACGTATAAGTTCTGTCAAGCACCTTAACTAATGGGAACGCTTGGAAGCACTTGACTTGTACTCGTTGGAACGCAGGAGGGAGAGATATATCATAATCTACACTTGGAAAATCTTGGAAGGAATGGTCCCAAATCTGCACACAGAAATCACTCCCTACGAAAGTAAAAGACTGGGCAGGCGATGCAAAATGCCCCCAATAAAAAGTAGGGGCGCCATTGGTACACTAAGAGAAAACACCATAAGTGTCCGGGGCCCAAAACTGTTCAACAGCCTCCCATCAAGCATTAGGGGAATTGCCAATAAACCCCTGGCTGCCTTCAAGAGAGAGCTGGACAGATACCTAAAGTCAGTGCCGGATCAGCTGGGCTGTGGCTCGTACGTTGGACTGCGTGCGGCCAGCAGTAACAGCCTAGTTGATCAGGCCCTGATCCATCGGGAGGCCTGGTCATGGACCGGGCCGCGGGGGCGTTGATCCCCGGAATAACCTCCAGGTAACCTTCAGGTAACATGTATATATATATATATATATATATATATATATATATATATATATATAACATGTCTTTGAGCCTTACAAAATTATATACAAGTGGTGGTTGGTGGAACACTGACGCATGGTTGACCAGGCTAGACCTTCCTTGCTGCCTGGTAGGCAACGCTTTCGCCTAGGTACCTGGGTGTTAGCCGACTGATGTGGGTGGCATCCTGGGGGACACGCTTGAAGAGCCCCAATGAAAATAACACAGTCCTCGATGACGCACTGACTTTCTTGGGTTATCCTGGGTGGCTAACCCTCCGGGTTAAAAATCCCAACAAAATCTTCAGTTAAATTCCTGTACTCATCTTCCCCAGTGACCTGGTAGTGTGCACCTGCCACCACACGCGCTACAATATTACCCTAATTTGCATACACTGCACGAACTAATACTCGGGTAAAACAGGTTTTTAATCACTAGTGACTGACACCTTGTTAGTGCCGCCACCAAGGTCAAGCTACACCTTCACCAAGGTCAAGCTACACCTCCACACTTCTCGTCATCTTCAATACCAAAATAATTTAAGACGAAGCCCCAAAAAAAAAAAATACCGGCCCAAGCCAATGCCCCAACCTAGTCAGGTCAGGTCACATTCACTTAAGGAACGAGCAAGGCATCAGACCCACCTGCACCAGCTAATAATAATACTGAATGAAATATTTACAATACGGTAAAGTATAATTAAACTCGTGGGAGAGCACTAAACCCAAGAAGGTCAGTGTCTGGGCAATGGGAGGGCTAAGGGGTTATATTAAAAAAAAAGGAATAGCTCCAATTCCTTGACTCACTAAATCGTAATAACACGATTGCAAACAAACCAGGGAACGGGTGGTGTTTGAACCATGGCGAAAGGTAAAACTGCAGGCCAGTGCGTAAACTACTGGGCCAACTGGCTACAATAAGACTCATCCCACTATATACCACATGGAGGTTAGCCTGGGTCCCAGCGACTCAAAACCCCACACCGCACTAGCATCAAAGTACCTCCCTCCCTCTTAAAGACAGATATTAAGAGTGATTAACCTCACTAATTAGATCAATCTCTCCCACAAGATAACCCTTAAGAGGTCAACAAAACATTAGATTTAAGCGTCAACACCTTCCTTCCCTGAGCTAACATCAGACAAGAAATTTCATTGGTCTATCAGTCGACCAATCAAGGCCCGCCCATACAGTCATTAGCGAGGCAATCCCTAATTGGCTTATCAGCTCGACCAATCAGGGAGCGCCCCACTGGGCCAACTATGCTGACCGCCTGACACACTTACACCATCAACCCATTCTGAAACAGGCTTAATAGGCTCAAACTGTAACTCTTGTAATTGAGTAATATAGCCTTGTAATTTAGCAATATAACCTTGCAATTGAGTAATATAACTTGGTATTTTTAGCAGCTTTAAAGTTTGTAATTTAGAATTTTACTCTTGTAATTTAAGCACCTCTCTCTGCATTCTAGATCAGTCAGCTTAAATACACAAATTACCCGCACATACGAGACAAACTTATGACCTACGTGCGGTTACTTGTGTATTGGTCCAGTCACGGTATTGTGACTTTTTATTTAGTCAGCTTAGAAACACACTCATGTGTACGTGGATATTTGTGTGATACAACTTAAAAATTATTAGAAATATCCACACAGTTGAGATTATAAATAGTTTTTAGGCTAACAAATATCTACACAATGATTACAGAAAAGTCGTATCTCTTCTTCGCCTTCCTTCTTTACCTGCGTCACCTTTCACACCCTAGCCACCTGCACTTGAGCCAAGCCATAACAAACAAACAGTGAACCAGCTGTCAGGAGCTTAAGAGACGTCCACGCACATTCTTCATGGGTACACATTAATAAATACTTTGTAAGTGGATGCCCAAGTTTACCTTTACAGACAGATAAGTACAATCAGGTTATTAATAAGAGAAGTAAACTAATGAGGTATTTCATGGGAGGTATGGGAGGGAAACACGCACTGGCTGAATATTTTGGGTGTGGCAAGATGGCTTATTGTGATGGATGGTAGTGGGAGTGTACGAGGTGGTTTGTGGTGGTAGTGTAAGTGAGAGTTTAGTGTTTGTGGGTGGTGTTAATGCGTGGTGACGAAGGGTGTTAGTGTTGGTAGTGAAAAGATGCCCTACAATTTGCAGAACGCCGGGCACAATGTTATCCAGTGGTCTTCTTAATAGAAAGATTCGCTCGCACACACACACACACACATAAGAACATAAGACACACACACACACACACACACACACACACAGTAGTCAGGAAGTGGAATAGCCTAGCAAGTGAGATAGTGGAGGCAGGAACCATACATAGCTTTAAGATGAGGTATGATAAAGCTCATGGAGCAGGGAGTAAAGGACCTAGTAGCACTCAGTGAAGAGGCGGGGCCAGGAGCTGAGTCTCGACCTCTGCAACCGCAATTAGGTGAGTACACACACACACACACACACACACACACACACACACACACACACACAATACCTGACAGGGAGGCAACAACGAGTCATGGTACGTGACGAGGTGTCAGAGTGGGCGCCTGTGACAAGCGGGGTTCCACAGGGGTCAGTCCTAGGACGTGTGCTGTTTTTGGTATATGTGAATGACATAAAGGAAGGGATAGACTCAGAAGTGTCCTTGTTTGCAGATGATGTGAAGTTAATGAGAAGAATCAAATCGGACGAGGATCAGGCAGGACTACAAAGAGACCTGGACAGGCTACAAGCCTGGTCCAGCAACTGGCTCCTTGAGTTTAACCCTGCCAAATGCAAAGTCATGAAGATTGGGGAAGGGCAAAGAAGACCGCAGACACAATATAGTCTAGATGGCCAAAGACTGCAAACCTCACTCAAGGAAAAAGATCTGGGGGTGAGTATAACACCGAGCACATCTCCTGAGGTGCACATCAATCAGATAACTGGTGCAGCATACGGGCGTCTGGCAAACCTACGGATAGCATTCCGATACCTCAGTAAGGAATCGTTCAAGATTCTGTATACCATTTACGTCAGGCCCATACTGGAGTATGCAGCACCAGTTTGGAATCCACACCTGGTCAAGCACGTCAATAAATTAGAGAAAGTGCAAATGTTTGCAACAAGACTAGTCCCAGAGGTAAGGGGATTGTCCTACGAAGAAAGGTTGAGGGAAATCGGCCTGACGACACTGGAGGACAGGAGGGTCAGGGGAGACATGATAACGACGTATAAAATACTGCGCGGAATAAACAAGGTAGACAAAGACGGGATGTTCCAGAGATGGGACACAGAAACAAGAGGTCACAATTGTAAGTTGAAGACTCAGATGAATCAAAGGGATGTTAGGAAGTGACGTAGTGGAGGCGGAAACCATACATAGTTTCAAGGCGAGGTATGACAAAGCTCATGGAGCAGTGAGAGAGAGGACCTAGTAGCAATCAGTGAAGAGGCGGGGCCAGGAGCTATGAATGGACCCTTGCAACCACAAATAGGTGAGTACACACACACAGCCGCTGTCAAGGAAGAGTGGAGAACTGATACCAGTGATCACACAAAGTATACATCCTGAATGTAATAATATTAATATAATAATCCACTGGAGTATGCGTAAGTTGAATCAGGATGTTGTTTCTATACTGGTGTGTGTGTGTACTCAACTATTTGTGGTTATGAGGTTGATTCATAGCTCCTGGCCCCGCCTCTTCACTGATCGCTACTAGGTCCTTACTCTCCCTGCTCCATTAGCTTTATCATACCTCGTCTTAAAACTATGTAAGGTTCCTGCCTTCACTGCGTCACTTGCCAGACTATTCCACTTCCTGACAACTCTATGACTAAAGAAATACTTCTTAACATTTCCTTGACTCATATGAGTCCTCAACTTCCAATTGTGACCCCTTGTGTGTGTCCCATCTCTGGAACATACTGTCTCCGTCCACCTTGTCAATCCCTCGCAGTATTTTGTACATCGTTATCATGTCTTCCCTAACCCTCCTGTCCTCCAGGCCGATTTCCCTTAGCCTTTCTTCGTAGGGCATTCCCCTTAGCTCTGGAACTAGTCTTGTTGCAAACCTTTGCACTTTCTCTAATTTCTTGACGAGCTTGACCAGGTGTGGGTTCCAAACTGAGCTGCATACGGTGTGTGTGAGTATGCAGACAACAGCACTTATATTATTACAATCAAAACTAAACAGCACTTATAAAATCCCCCAACAAACTTAAAAGATGTAAATCGAGAAAATCAGGTGTCATGAGGCTGCAACATTCATGCCCTTCACCGCACAACCTCCAACGACACAGTAAACAAACTCTCCTGCAGTGTCGTGCCCTGGGGCTCTGGTTACTCTCAAAACAATCCATAAATAAACATATAAAAATAACCTCACAGTGTTGATGGTGGTTGTAGTAACAGTGGTGGAGGTAGGTAGTAATGGTGGAGGTAGGTAGTAATGGTGGAGATAGGTAGTAATGGTGGAGGTAGGTAGTAATGGTGGAGGTAGGTAGTAATGGTGGAGGTATGTAGTAATGGTGGAGGTAGGTAGTAATGGTGGAGGTAGGTAGTAATGGTGGTGGGGGTAGGTAGTAATGGTGGTGGAGGTTGTAGTAACAGTGGTGGAGGTAGGTAGTAATGGTGGAGGTAGGTAGTAATGGTGGAGGTAGGTAGTAATGGTGGAGGTTTACCTGGAGAGAGTTCCGGGGGTCAACGACCCCGCGGCCCGGTCTGTGACCAGGCCTCCTGGTGGATCAGAGTCTGATCAACCAGGCTGTTACTGCTGGCTGCACGCAAACCAACGTACGAGCCACAGCCCGGCTGGTCAAGAACCGACTTTAGGTGCTTGTCCAGTGCCAGCTTGAAGACTGCCAGGGGTCTGTTGGTAATCCCCCTTATGTATGCTGGGAGGCAGTTGAACAGTCTCGGGCCCCTGACACTTATTGTATGGTCTCTTAACGTGCTAGTGACACCCCTGCTTTTCATTGGGGGGATGTTGCATCGTCTACCAAGTCTTTTGCTTTCGTAGTGAGTGATTTTCGTGTGCAAGTTCGGTACTAGTCCCTCTAGGATTTTCCAGGTGTATATAATCATGTATCTCTCCCGCCTGCGTTCCAGGGAATACAGGTTTAGGAACCTCAAGCGCTCCCAGTAATGGTGGAGGTAGGTAGTAATGGTGAAGGTAGGTAGTAATGGTGGAGGTAGGTAGTAATGGTGGAGGTATGTAGTAATGGTGGAGGTAGGTAGTAATGGTGGTGGTAGGTAGTAATGGTGGAGGTAGGTAGTAATGGTGGAGGTAGGTAGTAATGGTGGAGGTAGGTAGTAATGGTGGAGGTAGGTAGTAATGGTGGAGGTAGGTAGTAATGGTGGTGGTAGGTAGTAATGGTGGAGGTAGGTAGTAATGGTGGAGGCATGTAGCAATGGTGGAGGCAGGTAGTAATGGTGGAGGTAGGTAGTAATGGTGGTGGTAGGTAGTAATGGTGGAGGTAGGTAGTAATGGTGGAGGTAGGTAGTAATGGTGGAGGTAGGTAGTAATGGTGGAGGTAGGTAGTAATGGTGGTGGGGGTAGTAATGGTGGAGGTAGGTAGTAATGGTGGAGGTAGGTAGTAATGGTGGAGGTAGGTAGTAATGGTGGTGGGGGTAGTAATGGTGGAGGTAGGTAGTAATGGTGGTGGTAGGTAGTAATGGTGGAGGTAGGTAGTAATGGTGGAGGTAGGTAGTAATAGTGGAGGTAGGTAGTAATGGTGGAGGTAGGTAGTAATGGTGGAGGTAGGTAGTAATGGTGGAGGTAGGTAGTAATGGTGGAGGCATGTAGTAATGGTGTAGGTAGGTAGTAATGGTGGAGGTAGGTAGTAATGGTGGAGGTAGGTAGTAATGGTGGAGGTAGGTAGTAATGGTGGTGGGGGTAGGTAGTAATGGTGGTGGAGGGTGTAGTAACAGTGGTGCAGGTAGGTAGTAATGGCGGAGGTAGGTAGTATTGGAGGTAGGTAGTAATGGTGGAGGTATGTAGTAATGGTGGAGGTAGGTAGTAAGATAAGATTTCGTTCGGATTTTTAACCCCGGAGGGTTAGCCACCCAGGATAACCCAAGAAAGTCAGTGCGTCATCGAGGACTGTCTAACTTATTTCCATTGGGGTCCTTAATCTTGTCCCCCAGGATGCGACCCACACCAGTCGACTAACACCCAGGTACCTATTTGCTGCTAGGTGAACAGGACAACAGGTGTAAGGAAACGTGTCGAAATGTTTCCACCCGCCGGGAATCGAACCCGGGCCCTCCGTGTGTGAAGCGGGAGCTTTAGCCACCAGGCCACCGGGCCTGGTGGCTAGTAGGTAGGTGGCTGGTAGGTAGTAATGGTGTTGGGGGTAGGTAGAAATGGTGGTGGAGGTTGTAGTAACAGTGGTGGAGGTATGTAGTAATGGTGGAGGTAGGTAGTAATGATGGTGAAGGTAGGTAGTAATGATGGTGGAGGTAGGTAGTAATGGTGGTGGAGGTAGGTAGTAATGGTGGTGGAGGTAGAAAGTTATAGTGGTGGAAGCGGAAAGTAATGGTGTTGAAGGTAGGTAGTAATGGTGGTGGATGTTGTAGTAACAGTGGTGGAGGTAGGTAGTAATGGTGGTGGATGTTGTAGTAACAGTGGTGGAGGTAGGTAGTAATGGTGGTGGAGGTTGTAGTAACAGTGGTGGAGGTTGTAGTAACAGTGGTGGAGGTAGGTAGTAATGGTGGTGGAGGTGGGTAGTAATGATGGTGGACGTACGTAGTAATGGTGGTGGAGGTGGGTAGTAATGGTGGTGCAGGTGGGTAGTAATAGTTAAATAAATAACAAAAAGGCACAATACCGTGACTGGAACGATACACAAATAACCCACACATAAAAGACAGAAGCTTACGACGACGTTGCGGTCCGACAACGTCGTCGTAAGTTTCTGTCTTTTATGTGTGGGTAGTAATAGTGTTGAAGGTAGGCAGTAATGGTGGTGAAGGTGGATAGTAATGGAGGTGGGTAGTAATGGTGGACGTAGGCAGTAATGGTGTTGAAGGTGGGTAGTAATGGTGGTGAAGGTGGGTAGTAATGGTGGGGGAGGTGGGTAGTAATAGTGGTGGAGGTAGGTATTAATGGTGGTGAAGGTGGATAGTAATGGTGTTGAAGGTGGGTAGTAATAGTGGTGGAGGTAGGCAGTAATGGTGTTGAAGGTGGGTAATAGTGGTGATGAAGGTGGGTAGTAGTGGTGATGAAGGTGGGTAGTAATAGTGGTGGAGGTAGGCAGTAATGGTCAATTACTGGGAGCGCTTGAGGTTCCTGAACCTGTATTCCCTGGAACGCAGGCGGGAGAGATACATGATTATATACACCTGGAAAATCCTAAAGGGACTAGTACCGAACTTGCACACGAAAATCACTCACTACGAAAGCAAAAGACTTGGCAGACGATGCAACATCCCCCCAATGAAAAGCAGGGGTGTCACTAGCACGTTAAGAGACCATACAATAAGTGTCAGGGGACCGAGACTGTTCAACTGCCTCCCAGCATACATAAGGGGGATTACCAACAGACCCCTGGCAGTCTTCAAGCTGGCACTGGACAAGCACCTAGTCGGTTCCTGATCAGCCGGGCTGTGGCTCGTACGTTGGTTTGCGTGCAGCCAGCAGTAACAGCCTGGTTGATCAGGCTCTGATCCACCAGGAGGCCTGGTCACAGACCGGGCCGAAGGGGGCGTTGACCCCCGGAACTCTCTCCAGGTAAGCTCCAGGTAATGGTGGTGAAGGTGGGTAGTAATAGTTGTGGAGGTAGGCAGTAATGGTGTTGAAGGTGGGTAATAGTGGTGATGAAGGTGGGTAGTAATAGTGGTGGAGGTAGGCAGTAATAGTGGTGAAGGTGGGTAGTAGTGGTGATGAAGGTGGGTAGTAATAGTGGTGGAGGCAGGCAGTAATGATGTTGAAGGTGGGTAGTAGTGGTGGTGAAGGTGGGTAGTAATAGTGGTGGAGGTAGGCAGTAATGGTGTTGAAGGTGGGTAGTAATAGTGGTGGAGGTAGGCAGTAATGGTGGTGAAGGTGGGTAGTAATGGTGTTGAAGGTAGGTACTAATGGTGGTGAAGTGCGTAGTAATGGTGGTACAGGTGAGAGTGACACTGTATGGTCAAGTCTAGTTATACCTGCTGCTCCTGTTCACCTAGCAGTCAGTAAACCTAGGAGTCAGATGGATGCTGTGTGTCGCATCTGAAGAAATGATTAAAAAAATCTCAACGAAAACAAGCCACACTCGACTTTCTTAAGAAATTAATCCTCCGGAAGTAGTAGCCGGAATACTGTAGGTACATTTTTCCTTGCATCTTGGAGGATGGATGAAGTACAATATTAAGAAAGTATGGATAACAGCTCTTTCCTTACTTTCTATTGGGCTCTCTTAGGTTATATTCTGCATTATTTACTAAACTTATTATAAGAGATTAAAAATATGTACGAGGCCTAAATAAAAAGTTTCCCCTCAAGGGACATGTTTAAACTAGTATACCATTATTAGCGGGTGCAGTATCCATTTTCTGTGGTTCTTCCCCGTTCTCTCAATTTTTTGCACTAACTCGCCTAAAACGGGAAGACCCTTGTTATAAGATAAGATAAGATTTCGTTCGGATTTTTAATCCCGGAGGGTTAGCCACCCAAGATAACCCAAGAAAGTCAGTGCGTCATCGAGGACTGTCTAACTTATTTCCATTGGGGTCCTTAATCTTGTCCCCCAGGATGCGACCCACACCAGTCGACTAACACCCAGGTACCTATTTGCTGCTAGGTGAACAGGACAACAGGTGTAAGGAAACGTGTCGAAATGTTTCCACCCGCCGGGAATCGAACCCGGGCCCTCCGTGTGTGAAGCGGGAGCTTTAGCCACCAGGCCAATAATAATAATAATAATAATAATAATAATAATAATAATAATAATAATAATAATAATAATAATAATAATAATAATAATAATAATAATAATAATAATAATAATAATAATAATAATAATAATATACTTCTACAAGCACATTTACAATGTATACAGGTCTAGGTGACATCAATAACATACTACTATATAAAAAGCCAGTTGTTATGAAGAGCATTTCGCTCCAATTAGGTCAATTTTGTCCCGGGAGTGAGTGAGTAACCTGGAGTTTACCTGGAGAGTTTCGGGGGTCAACGCCCCCGCGGCCCGGTCTGTGACCAGGCCTCCTGGTGGATCAGAGTCTGATCAACCAGGCTGTTACTGCTGGCTGCACGCAAACCAACGTACGAGCCACAGCCCGGCTGGTCAGGAACCGACTTTAGGTGCTTGTCCAGTGCCAGCTTGAAGACTGCCAGGGGTCTGTTGGTAATCCCCCTTATGTATGCTGGGAGGCAGTTGAACAGTCTCGGGCCCCTGACACTTATTGTATGGTCTCTTAACGTGCTAGTGACACCCCTGCTTTTCATTGGGGGGATTGTGCATCGTCTGCCAAGTCTTTTGCTTTCGTAGTGAGTGATTTTCGTGTGCAAGTTCGGTACTAGTCCCTCTAGGATTTTCCAGGTGTATATAATCATGTATCTCTCCCGCCTGCGTTCCAGGGAATACAGGTTTAGGAACCTCAAACACTCCCAGTAATTGAGGTGTTTTATCTCCGTTATGCGCGCCGTGAAGGTTCTCTGTACATTTTCTAGGTCAGCAATTTCACCTGCCTTGAAAGGTGCTGTTAGTGTGCAGCAATATTCCAGCCTAGATAGAACAAGTGACCTGAAGAGTGTCATCATGGGCTTGGCATCCCTCGTTTTGAAGGTTCTCATTATCCATCCTGTCATTTTTCTAGCAGATGCGATTGATACAATGTTATGGTCCTTGAAGGTGAGATCCTCCGACATGATCACTCCCAGGTCTTTGACGTTGGTGTTTCGCTCTATTTTGTGGCCAGAACTTGTTTTGTACTCTGATGAAGATTTAATTTCCTCGTGTTTACCATATCTGAGTAATTGAAATTTCTCATCGTTGAACTTCATATTGTTTTCTGCAGCCCACTGAAAGATTTGGTTGATGTCCGCCTGGAGCCTTGCAGTATCTGCAATGGAAGACACTGTCATGCAGATTCGGGTGTCATCTGCAAAGGAAGACACGGTGCTGTGGCTGACATCCTTGTCTATGTCGGATATGAGGATGAGGAACAAGATGGGAGCGAGTACTGTGCCTTGTGGAACAGAGCTTTTCACCGTAGCTGCCTCGGACTTTACTCTGTTGACGACTACTCTCTGTGTTCTGTTAGTGAGGAAATTATAGATCCATCGACCGACTTTTCCTGTTATTCCTTTAGCACGCATTTTGTGCGCTATTACGCCATTGTCACACTTGTCGAAGGCTTTTGCAAAGTCTGTATATATTACATCTGCATTCTTTTTGTCTTCTAGTGCATTTAGGACCTTGTCGTAGTGATCCAATAGTTGAGACAGACAGGAGCGACCTGTTCTAAACCCATGTTGCCCTGGGTTGTGTAACTGATGGGTTTCTAGATGGGTGGTGATCTTGCTTCTTAGGACCCTTTCAAAGATTTTTACGCTATGGGATGTTAGTGCTATTGGTCTGTAGTTCTTTGTGGAGTGGGGCTATGTCTGTTGTTTTTAGTAACTGTGGGACGACCCCCGTGTCCATGCTCCCTCTCCATAGGATGGAAAAGGCTCGTGATAGGGGCTTCTTGCAGTTCTTGATGAACACGGAGTTCCATGAGTCTGGCCCTGGGGCAGAGTGCATGGGCATGTCATTTATCGCCTGTTCGAAGTCATTTGGCGTCAGGATAACATCGGATAGGCTTGTGTTAATCAAATTTTGTGGCTCTCTCATAAAAAAATAATTTTGATCTTCGACTCTCAGTCTGGTTAGCGGCTTGCTAAAAACTGAGTCATATTGGGACTTGAGTAGCTCACTCATTTCCTTGCTGTCATCTGTGTAGGACCCATCTTGTTTAAGTAGGGGCCCAATACTGGACGTTGTTCTCGACTTTGATTTGGCATAGGAGAAGAAATACTTTGGGTTTCTTTCGATTTCATTTATGGCTTTTAGTTCTTCCCGCGATTCCTGACTCCTATAAGATTCCTTTAGCTTGAGTTCGATGCTTGCTATTTCTCTGACCAGTGTCTCCCTACGCATTTCAGATATATTGACCTCTTTTAGCCGCTCTGTTATTCTTTTCCATCGCCTGTAAAAGGAGCGCCTGTCTCTTTCTATTTTACATCTACTCCTCCTTTTTCTTAGAGGAATAAGCCTTGTGCATACATCGAGTGCCACCAAGTTAATCTGTTCTAGGCATAAGTTGGGGTCTGTGTTGCTTAGTATATCTTCCCAGCTTATATCGGTTAGGACTTGGTTTACTTGGTCCCACTTTATGTTTTTGTTATTGAAGTTGAATTTGGTGAATGCTCCCTCGTGACTAGTCTCATTATGTCGGTCTGGGGCTCCACGCATAAATGTCTGAACCTCAATTATGTTGTGATCTGAGTATATTGTTTTTGATATGGTGACATTTCTTATCAGATCATCATTGTTAGTGAAGATGAGGTCTAGTGTATTCTCCATTCTAGTAGGCTCTATTATTTGCTGGTTTAAATTGAATTTTGTGCAGAGATTTAAAAGCTCGTGTGAGTGTGAGTTTTCATCAGAGCTGCCTCCTGGTGGTATTACTGCAACAATATTATTTGCTATATTCCTCCATTTTAGGTGCCTTAAGTTGAAATCCCCCAGGAGCAAGATGTTGGGTGCAGGAGCTGGAAGATTTTCCAGACAGTGGTCAATTTTTAAAAGCTGTTCCTGGAATTGCTGGGATGTTGCATCCGGAGGCTTGTAGACTACCACAATGACTAGGTTTTGGTTCTCGACCTTTACTGCTAAAACTTCCACTACATCATTTGAGGCATTAAGCAGTTCTGTGCAAACAAGTGACTCTGCAATGTACAGGCCAACCCCCCCCCCCCCTTTTGCCTGTTCACTCTGTCACATCTGTATAGGTTGTAACCTGGGATCCATATTTCGTTGTCCAAGTGATCCTTTATGTGGGTCTCAGTGAAAGCCGCGAACATTGCCTTTGCCTCTGCAAGCAGTCCACGGATGAAAGGTATTTTGTTGTTTGTTGCTGGCTTTAGACCCTGTATATTTGCAAAGAAGAATGTCATCGGACTGGTGGTATTGTTGGTACTGAGGGGGATTTTTTTTCCGGCATTAGTATCTGTATCTGTTGGTTTGGAGTGGAGGCCATCGACTGTGGTTCCACTCCAGGAATGACTGGATTTGGTGTACGATTTCTGCCATTTCCTGCCAGTTTTTTTTTTTCCTTCCTGGCACTAAAAAACCTCTCCCTCTTGAGTGCCTGTGGCTACCCAGGTTTTCCCATGGCGTGGATGTTTTGTATCTTTTTGTCCCCTTTAGATGGTGTGCCTGGCAATTTAAGTTATAGCACAGTCTTTCCTGTACTGAAGAGGTACACAGTTCAGGGAGAAAAAGCTTACAGGAAGGGAGTTTGCATTTTCCTGTTGTCATATGGGCATGGCATTTTCTAGGGTGGTCATAGTTGCACGTCCCGTCTGTTTTTCCAGTTAGTTAGTTTATTCAAGTATACACAAATACAGTTACATAGAATTACCATACATAGCAGCATATGTGTAGAGAACCTAGGATAACCCCAAAAAGTCAGACAGTGACTTATTTCCACTGGGGTCCTTTTACCCTATTATTATAATGTAAAGGTTATAATATTTTCTTATTCTATAATGAAGATAACATCTTATTATCATACTAAAAAGACTATCTACAATACGAGGGTCATTAAGACTATCTACAATACGAGGGTCATTACTAGGAATAAGGTAAAATTTACACGTATGTTAGCTAAAAAATAGAAAATCATTCCCCTCCCTTTCTTTAGCTACATTCATCAGACACCTTTTGGCACTCTTCTTGAACTGGTTCATACTATGACTGCCTTTGACATGTGCGGGTAGATTGTTCCATTCCTTTATTGTTGTACAATAAAAGGTGTTTGAAGACTGGCCAATGACTGTGGCTACTACAAAGTTGTGCTCTCTCCCCCTGGTACTTTAATTGCTTTGGTTCCCAACCTTGACAAAATTGACAGCAAGATATTCTGGACACTGTTTGTGAGCAATTTTATAAACATGATTTAGCTTCAGTTGTTTTACTCTGTCTTCAACATTCAGCATATCCAACTGCTGTAATTCATCCTGGCCTACATGTTCTCTTGGTCCCAGTCCCAGGATGAATCTTACGATTTTGTTCTGGGTGATTTTCAGTCTATCTCAGTTTTTTGTCAAGGCAGAGTACCATGAAGAGCAAGCGTAATCCATATGGCATTGTATAAGGGCTAGACATAGGGTCCTGCGAGCCTCAGTAGGTAGACACTGTGCTTGTCTATACATGAACTTCAGTCTGGCATTCGCTTTCTTTACTACACTGTTCCCTATGCGATTCACCACTACTTGGAAAAGACCCGGGCCGGGAGAATACCGGCGAAAAAAAAAAAAGATGCGATTCACAGCAGTGGGCTGACACCCAGGTACCTATTTTACTGATGGATGAACATAGACAACCGGTGTAAGGAAACACGCCCAATGTTTCAACCATCGCCGGGAATCGAACCCAAACATAAGTGTGAAGCGAGAGCTTTTGCCACCAGACCATGGGCCACTGTTGAAGTTTGAAGTACTGCATTGTTTCATTTTTCCCAGAGTATGCCTGCCAATTAGCAAGAACTCATTTAAAATTAAGTCCTTTTTAAAATTTTCTCTTATACATTTAAAGATATATATTTTTCTCTTTTATATTAATGTAAAAATTAATAATTTCCTACCAAAAGAACCTTAGAAAACTTACCTAACCTTATTATATCAAGCGCAACTTAATTTATCCTACTCCAACTAAATATATTTTAGATCAGTTTACAATAATTTAATAATAAACACAGTGAAATATATATTTTTCATTAGGTTCAGAAAGATTTTTGCGAAATTATTACATACACAAATTTTCGCTTGCCTTATTCGGCAAGAAGAGCATTGCTATTTAAGCCAAAAATCACAAGTTTTACCTATTCGGCACGACATAGCTCTCATTCACTGTTCTGAGGAGTCTAAAATGGTGTATGCCTGGGGTTTCGGGGATCAACGCCCCCGCGGCCCGGTCTGTGACCAGGCCTGGCGGTGAGTCAGGGCCTGATCAACCAGGCTGTTACTGCTGGTCGCATGCAAACCGACGTACGAACCACCGTGTGTCCCCACATAACTCTTGATTCAAGAACAATTCTGCCTAGAGCAGCTGCCATTACGAAATATTCTCCATTCCCAGGGTGTAATCCTGTTAGTGATGGTGGAGCAAGCTTCAGTTACAACCTGAAGTCACTTCAACTACTTTCGTGCATAACCTTTTTGTATTATAATTCGGTATGTAATACGGGTCAATATTTCCTAGTAAAAACTAAGTGATCAACAATAACAAAAAAAAAAAAAAAAAACTGTTTTCTACTTGCCTAACACTAGACCCAAGTTATTACAGCACCTACTTACCTAATGGCGTTGCGTCCTTCTGTCAAAATGCTGAACTTAATACAACGTATATTCATACTTATACTCGACCTTTTCTAATGATAGTTACTTTCTAATGATACGTAAACATGCACTCTAAACAGATAAACATAACGTGTAAAAACGTAAGTGACAATTCCGCCAAATGTAAATTAAGCACAGGCAACCCACATACAAAAAAAAAATTAGTGCGGTCTATTAACACATTTAAAATGTAGTATAAAAATAGTGTCTGTGCCAGTTAATCCAACAAGTCGCCAATTATCCACGGTAAGCAGTAATACTGTTGACACATAGTCTGTACAGCCCCATATAACTAGGCTCCTACGGAACGCAGGAACTCTCCCACATAACTAGGCTCCTACGGAACGCAGAAACTCTCCCACATAACTAGGCTCCTACGGAACGCAGGAACTCTCCCACATAACTAGGCTCCTACAGAACGCAGGAACTCTCCCACATAACTAGGCTCCTACGGAACGCAGGAACTCTCCCACAACTAGGCTCCTACGGAACGCAGGAACTCTCCCACATAACTAGGCTCCTACGGAACGCAGGAACTCTCCCACATAACTAGGCTCCTACGGAACGCAGGAACTCTCCCACATAACTAGGCTCCTACGGAACGCAGGAACTCTCCCACATAACTAGGCTCCTACGGAACGTAGGAACTCTCCCACATAACTAGGCTCCTACGGAATTTAGGAACACTCCCATATAACTAGACTCCTAAGGAACGTAGGACAACCACCTTATAACTAGGCTCCTACGGAACGTAGGAACACCCTTACATAACTAGGTTCCTACGGAGCGTAGGAACCTCATATAACTAGGCTCCTACGGAGTGTAGGAACACCCCCACATAACTAGGTTTCTACGGAATGTAGGAACACCCCCACATAATTAAGTTCCTTCGGAACGTAGGAACGCTCATACAACTAGGCTCCTACGAAACGTAGGAGCTAAGAAAAAATAACGGTTTTAAACACTCATAACTTTGACCTTCAATGAAGGAATGGGTTGCCTTGATGCTAGTGAGGAGGGGGTGTATTGCTCTAAGGAACTGGAGATACCCTCTCCTTCCTTGGATCAAAGCAGATTGCCTCTCAATCACTAAGCGCTGCAGGATCTCTGAGGGTGTGGCACCTCTCACAATAAACGCTTAATAAACAACAAAGTTATTATCTATATTCACACCTATATACATCAATATTCTGATTGTTGTGTGTTGCAGCCGTGCACGGTACATCAATAACTACAGCCGTCCACGTCAACAACTACAGCCGTTCACGTCACCAACACTGACTACAGCCGTACACGGCACCAACACCAACTACAGCCGTGCACGTCACCAGCAGCGACTACAGCCGTGCACGTCACCAGCAGCGACTACAGTCGTGCACGTCACCAGCAGCGACTACAGCCGTGCACGTCACCAGCAGCGACTACAGTCGTGCACGTCACCAGCAGCGACTACAGCCGTGCACGTCACCAGCAGCGACTACAGCCGTGCACGTCACCAGCAGCGACTACAGCCGTGCACGTCACCAGCAGCGACTACAGCCGTGCACACCAATTACAGTCGTGCATGGCACCAACACCGACTACAGTCGTGCACGGCACCAACAACTACAGCCGTGCACGTCACCAACAGCGACTACAGCCGTGCACACCAATTACAGTCGTGCATGGCACCAACACCGACTACAGCCATGCACGACACCAACAACTACAGCCGTGCACGTTACCAACACGTCAATTACAACTCTTAACAGACACCTGGGTACGCTAGGGTATCCCAGACTCACAACACGACACAATACTCGATCAATTATATAACCTAAATATTCAACTTGATATTCCCATGCCACCTTTAACAACAAAACTCATATAATGCACTAGTCTGTCAGGCTGAAATTGACAAAAATATAGACACATCGTCATGAAATAAAAGATTATCGTATTTCCAAACATGAAAATCTGGCAGTCTTGTCACTCGGGAGACGGGCAAGAGTGCATGTTAAATATTAAGCTAGATTTTTCTGTTTAAATACTATCAGAAATAAAAATAAACACATTAATGAAAAAAATGTATATTAAAAGTTGATTAACTAAAGATATTTAAATATATATACATATACATATACGCTTTGTAAACAATTCTGTTATTATCGTTCGTATTTTTTTATTCTGGCAAGAACAGGACGAATTTAAGCCAATAAATTTACGAGTATATGTCAGACAGGAGTCCAAGGGAGGGATGTAGCTCTTATACTATAAAATAAATTATTCAACATGCATTATATACAAGAATTATTAAAAAAAATATCCAGGTATTTATGCAGCACTCACTCATAAATGTTCCAGAAATTCAAGCGAGATACCGTACTCTACCTTTCTTTTAGGTTAGGCGGAATATTGCCAGGTTTACCTGGAGTTTACCTGGAGAGGGTTTCGGAGGGTCAACGCCCCCGCGGCCCGGTCTGAGACCAGGCCTCAGGTTAGACGGAATCTTGCCAGGTTAGACGGAATTTGTGCAGGTTAGGTGGAATCTTTCTTAGACGGAATCTTGTGCAGGTTAGACAGAATCTTGCCAGGATAGACGGAATCTTGTGCAGGTTAGACAGAATCTTGCCAGGATAGACGGAATCTTGTGCAGGTTAGACGGAATCTTGTCAGGATAGACGGAATCTTGTGCAGGTTAGACGGAATCTTGTCAGGATAGACGGAATCTTGTGCAGGTTAGACGGAATCATGTCAGGATAGACGGAATCTTGTGCAGGTTAGACGGAATCTTGCCAGGATAGACGGAATCTTGTGCAGGTTAGACGGAATCTTGCCAGGATAGACGGAATCTTGTGCAGGTTAGACAGAATCTTGCCAGGATAGACGGAATCTTGTGCAGGTTAGACGGAATCTTGTCAGGATAGACGGAATCTTGTGAAGGTTAGACGGAATCTTGTCAGGATAGACGGAATCTTGTGCAGGTTAGACGGAATCTTGTCAGGATAGACGGAATCTTGTGCAGGTTAGACGGAATCTTGCCAGGATAGACGGAATCTTGTGCAGGTTAGACGGAATCTTGCCAGGATAGACGGAATCTTGTGCAGGTTAGACGGAATCTTGTCAGGATAGACGGAATCTTGTGCGGAATCTTGCCAGGATAGACGGAATCTTGCCAGGATAGACGGAATCTTGTGCAGGTAGACGGAATCTTGTCAGGATAGACGGAATCTTGTGCAGGTTAGACAGAATCTTGCCAGGATAGACGGAATCTTGTGCAGGTTAGACGGAATCTTGCCAGGATAGACGGAATCTTGCCAGGATAGACAGAATCTTGTGCAGGTTAGACGGAATCTTGTCAAGATAGACGGAATCTTGTACAGGCTGTATAATATTAAAGATACAAAAACACCATAAGTATTCTACAAACTGCACTTTGTCTCATTCATTAAAAAACACTATAAACACCCATAACATGTTCCAGGCATAACTGTCTTACATGCTGGATTAATTAACCTCGACCCCAATACCGCTCAAAAATGTGCTAATCAACAATAACTACCATCTTGTTATCTCATCTAACCTGTTTGTTAAAGCGCTGTATGACCCTTCAACGCTTAGTTATGATTATAATAAGAAATATTTGTTAAATTACATGCTAAATGAAGGCAAATGGGTAGCCA